>NC_140595.1:104285148-104477648 GCF_964204655.1 Triturus cristatus | reverse complement strand
CTCTGTCACTCAGCTGCGTGTGTATACTGAACAGAGGGATGCAGCACAACAGGTGTGCCGTGGCGGTACTCGCCCCTGTCAGGTATCAAGCACACCGTCTCCGAAAGGTATTCACTGTAGCTTTATAGGAACAACAGGCATCTCTCTGAAGGGCCAGTTACTTTGGGAGAGAGCCTGTCACGTGTTACAAGCATCTTTCAAATAGGGGTGGGCTACTGAAGTAACTCCGCCCGCTCAAAGAACTCAAAATTCCACTGAGGTTTTATGCAGCTCCGCAGAATTCCGCATAGTGCAACTCTGCGAGCTCCACCCACCCCTAGTAGGTACTTAGAGACCAGGGCCCTGTAATATGGTTACAACGCACTTTGCCCACTCTACACCATGGCGCACACATATGTCGGAGCACCACGAGCAGAGTAGGACAGTGCGCTCTATCACACTAAATGCTAGTGAACAAATGACTGGCAGTGTGAAACTGCTGGCTCGTCTTTGACTATGTCAGTGGCTTCAGTGGGTGGCACAGATCCCACGGTTGGTGGGTACATTGAGTGATTGTACCGGACAACGGAGGGAAATCTGGGGGGTCAATGGAACCATCTTACTCCACCCTTCAAGGGACAGACAAATTGTCTGTCACTTAAATGAGACCCTGACAGCTCCTTTGCATCTGCACCCATGTTTGTAATATGGAGTGGATCGAGGAGCAAAGTATAAGCATTGAGCTACGCCCCACTGCCAATGAATGAAAGACCCCTTGGGATGGTGCCAACACACGTGGAGCACCCGCACATCTGTATGAAATAATAGGGTCATTTCTTCGCCTACCTCAGTGTCATACAGATCAACCCGGAACTCGACCACTCCAGGATCTCACACAAAATTCTCCAACTAGAGCCTTCAGGGAACACGCTACTGAGCCCAAAATTTTCATTAAAAAAGTAAATGAAACATAAACTTACTTAGAGAAATTGCCAGCTATTATCAGTGAACTGAAATATGTTGCAATTCCAGAGCCCTCCAAGATCAAAAATGCAGAAAGGTGTCTGCCAGAATTAAGACCTGTAGCGTGAAAGAATTCAGAGATTCCACAACTAAGATTTGTAGCAAATGAGGAACTTCAACCAACCAAGCACTAGAAAATAACTAACAAAATCGTTAGGTTATTGGGTTTTAAAGGGCCAATCTAGTATAAAAGAAACAGTTGTCTTTACTAATACCTGTTGTTCTAGTAATCACCAACAATAGGTCTTTTCAGTGCTTAATTTGAGCCGGTGGTTTCCGGTGCTCAGCTCCGACACTTAATCAACACCGGCGCTTTTCATGAGCAACAGTTAAGGACACATTAATTTACGGAGAGATTAAGTGATTTGCCCAAAATCACAGGATGTTGCGTCAACCCCGAGACTCGAATCTGGTCCCCCAGATCTGAAGTTGGCAGCTCTGGTCATTACGCCACATCCTCTCTCCACTTTCATGGTTAGTAGTAGTTGGTTCTGTTTTAGGCGGCGCTAACTTCAGAAATGGGCCGGTGCAAGCTGCCTCCTGCCGAGTGCCCCAACACTTATTTCTTACTAATTAACCACTGGGTATTCTAGAACGTTCTTTTGTTTGATGATGTCACCTGCATTTACGACATCATACACAAGATGACCCCTTTAACATACACAGAGGAAAGAGTGAGGGTTCAATTTACAAAGATATTTGCTTGTGTAGCTTTAACCTAGGAACACAAGTAGCCATTTTATGAGTAAAATCAGTTTTGTTGTTCAATCTCAAAAAATCAATGGAAAATACGTGTTTTTTGTGCGACTAAATCCCCTCGCAAAGGCGGCTGCGAATGCCTGCGCCTTTACTGCCAAAGCGCATCCAGCGATCCTCAGACCAGAGTCGGAGACATTCCTTTTAAAGATGTGTGGAGGTTTGTGGGGAGAGCAGTTGTAGACATCTTTACAGCTGCCATACTCCTGCCAGAGCAAATACAGCGCTAAGCCGTTCTCACTCCGCGTTCTGGCACCAGAGGGGTGTCAAGCTCAGGTCAACCCGAACATTCGCAGCCTACGTCAGCCAGAAACAGACAGCAGCGTCCGGCCCCCCAGCGGGCTCCTCCAGAACAAATTGTTGCCTTTTTTCGCATGTGATGTGCTTAGATCAGTGATGTGGTGGGCAGAGGTCACAATTTCTGCCACTCCTCCACCCACTCACAGTTTCGTCATCTGCTTAACACTCACAAGTGCATCTCATTAAAAACACACTGCACCTCCCCCCATGCTCACAAGGGCAGCTCCTTAAAAACACACTCCACCTCCCCCCATGCTCACAAGCGCATCTCCTTAAAAACACACTCCACCTCCCCCCATGCTCACAAGCGCATCTCCTTAAAAACACACTCCACCTCCCCCATGCTCACAAGCGCATCTCCTTAAAAACACACTCCACCTCTCCCCATGCTCACAAGGGCATCTCCTTAAAACCCCCCCACCTCCCCCCATGCTCACAAGGGCATCTCCTTAAACCCCCCCCCCACCTCCCCCCATGCTCACAAGCGCATCTCCTTAAAAACACACTCCACCTCCCCCCATGCTCACAAGCGCATCTCCTTAAAAACACACTCCACCTCCCCCATGCTCACAAGTGCATCTCCTTAAAAACACACTCCACCTCCCCCCATGCTCACAAGCGCATCTCCTTAAAAACACACTCCACCTCCCCCCATGCTCACAAGGGCATCTCCTTAAAACCCCCCCACCTCCCCCTATGCTCACAAGCGCATCTCCTTAAAAACACACTTCACCTCCCCCCATGCTCACAAGCGCATCTCCTTAAAAACACACTCCACCTCCCCCATGCTCACAAGTGCATCTCCTTAAAAACACACTCCACCTCCCCCATGCTCACAAGCGCATCTCCTTAAAAACACACTCCATCTCCCCCATGCTCACAAGCGCATCTCCTTAAAAACACACTCCACCTCCCCCCATGCTCACAAGCGCATCTCCTTAAAACCCTCCCACCTCCCCCCATGCTCTCAAGCGCATCTCCTTAAAAACACACTCCACCTCCCCCCATGCTCACAAGCGCATCTCCTTAAAAACACACTCCACCTCCCCCGTGCTCACAAGCGCATCTCTTTAAAAACACACTCCACCTCCCCCCATGCCCACAAGCGCATCTCCTTAAAAACACACTCCACCTCCCCATGCGCACAAGCGCATCTCCTTAAAAACACACTCCACCTCCCCCCATGCTCACAAGCACATCTCCTTAAAAACACACTCCACCTCCCCCCATGCTCACAAGCGCATCTCCTTAAAAACACACTCCACCTCCCCCCATGCTCACAAGCGCATCTCCTTAAAAACACACTCCACCTCCCCCATGCTCACAAGCGCATCTCCTTAAAAACACACTCCACCTCTCCCCATGCTCACAAGGGCATCTCCTTAAAACCCCCCCACCTCCCCCCATGCTCACAAGGGCATCTCCTTAAACCCCCCCCCCACCTCCCCCCATGCTCACAAGCGCATCTCCTTAAAAACACACTCCACCTCCCCCCATGCTCACAAGCGCATCTCCTTAAAAACACACTCCACCTCCCCCATGCTCACAAGTGCATCTCCTTAAAAACACACTCCACCTCCCCCCATGCTCACAAGCGCATCTCCTTAAAAACACACTCCACCTCCCCCCATGCTCACAAGGGCATCTCCTTAAAACCCCCCCACCTCCCCCTATGCTCACAAGCGCATCTCCTTAAAAACACACTTCACCTCCCCCCATGCTCACAAGCGCATCTCCTTAAAAACACACTCCACCTCCCCCATGCTCACAAGTGCATCTCCTTAAAAACACACTCCACCTCCCCCATGCTCACAAGCGCATCTCCTTAAAAACACACTCCATCTCCCCCATGCTCACAAGCGCATCTCCTTAAAAACACACTCCACCTCCCCCCATGCTCACAAGCGCATCTCCTTAAAACCCTCCCACCTCCCCCCATGCTCTCAAGCGCATCTCCTTAAAAACACACTCCACCTCCCCCCATGCTCACAAGCGCATCTCCTTAAAAACACACTCCACCTCCCCCGTGCTCACAAGCGCATCTCTTTAAAAACACACTCCACCTCCCCCCATGCCCACAAGCGCATCTCCTTAAAAACACACTCCACCTCCCCATGCGCACAAGCGCATCTCCTTAAAAACACACTCCACCTCCCCCCATGCTCACAAGCACATCTCCTTAAAAACACACTCCACCTCCCCCCATGCTCACAAGCGCATCTCCTTAAAAACACACTCCACCACCCCCCATGCTCACAAGCGCATCTCCTTAAAAACACACTCCACCTCCCCCCATGCTCACAAGCGCATCTCCTTAAAAACACACTCCACCTCCCCCATGCTCACAAGCGCATCTCCTTAAAAACACACTCCACCTCCCCCATGCTCACAAGCGCATCTCCTTAAAAACACACTCCACCTCCCCCCATGCTCACAAGCGCATCTCCTTAAAAACACACTCCACCTCCCCCCATGCTCACAAGCGCATCTCCTTAAAAACACACTCCACCTCCCCCCATGCTCACAAGCGCATCTCCTTAAAAACACACTCCACCTCCCCATGCTCACAAGCGCATCTCCTTAAAAACACACTCCACCTCCCCCATGCTCACAAGCGCATCTCCTTAAAAACACACTCCACCTACCCCCATGCTCACAAGTGCATCTCCTTAAAAACACACTCCACCTCCCCAATGCTCACAAGTGCATCTCCTTAAAAACACACTCCACCTCCCCCATGCTCACAAGTGCATCTCCTTAAAAACCCACTCCACCTCCCCCCATGCTCACAAGTGCATCTCCTTAAAAACACACTCCACCTCCCCCCATGCTCACAAGCGCATCTCCTAAAAAACACACTCCGCCTCCCCCATGCTCACAAGCGCTTCTCCTTAAAACACACTCCACCTTCCCCCATGCTCACAAGCGCATCTCCTAAAAAACACACTCCACCTACCCCATGCTCACAAGCGCATCTCCTAAAAAACAAACTCCACCTCCCCCATGCTCACAAGCGCATCTCCTTAAAAACACACTCCACCTCCCCCCATGCTCACAAGCGCATCTCCTTAAAGACACACTCCACCTCCCCCCAGGCTCACAAGCGCATCTTCTTAAAAACACACTCCACCTCCCCCCATGCTCACAAGCGCATCTCCTAAAAAACACACTCCACCTCCCCCATGTTCACAAGCGCATCTCCTTAAAAACACACTCCACCTCCCCCCATGCTCACAAGCGCATCTCCTTAAAGACACACTCCACCTCCCCCCAGGCTCACAAGCGCATCTCCTTAAAAACACACTCCACCTCCCCCCATGCTCACAAGAGCATCTCCTAAAAAACACACTCCACCTCCCCCCATGCTCACAAGCGCATCTCCTAAAAAACACACTCCACCTCCCCCATGCTCACAAGCGCATCTCCTTAAAAACACACTCCACCTCCCCCATGCTCACAAGCGCATCTCCTTAAAAACACACTCCACCTCCCCCATGCTCACAAGCGCATCTCCTTAAAAACACACTCCACCTCCCCCATGCTCACAAGCGCATCTCCTTAAAAACACACTCCACCTCCCCCATGCTCACAAGTGCATCTCCTTAAAAACACACTCCACCTCCCCCATGCTCACAAGTGCATCTCCTTAAAAACACACTCCACCTCCCCCCATGCTCACAAGTGCATCTCCTTAAAAACACACTCCACCTCCCCCTATGCTCACAAGTGCATCTTCTTCAACACAGTGACATCATCCACCCACCTTCACATCTCCTTAAAAGGAGACACCAACATGACCACTCTCACAAGTACAGTCTTTGCAACACGCTCACAACTCAATCGATTTCATAAAAAAACAAGCATTGCTCAAGTCAATAGTTCTCAGTTTTGAAACCTTTTGGCTTTGACAGTGCGTGATGCTATCCTAATAAGATACATGTGCTAGGGAAGAGGAAAGTGGCATTATTTTTTAAAAGGTGAGGTTTCAAGGATGGTACAGGATGGTGCTGAGTTTAAGTAGATAAAATATTTCCCCAAAAATATCTCCCTTGTTACAAAGTGTGTCACAAGACTTAAAACAATCATTGGCAAAGGTTGTTTTGTCATGGTTTTTGCAAAGCTTTATTGTTGGGAGAGCTGTGGGGCCCTTGCTAATAAATATTTTAAAAAAACATTGGGTGAAAGGAAAAATAGTTTTAGTCTTAAAAAGCACACACTGCCAATGTAGCTCCTGACACTGGCGGGAACAACTTTGTGTAATTGTAATTGCATTTATTTAGGGCCAGATTTACGACGTGCAAAATTGTGCCCCGCGAATTTCGAATCTTTTGCGACTAGCAATTTGCAAGGCTCAATATGCCATGTACAACAGTGTGGAACACACTGTTTGCGATTCCCAATTGGGTCGCAAATTACGAGGCTCATGAATATTAATGAGCCTCTCGCAGTTTGCGAGTCCATTGGGAATGATAAGCCCTCCCAGGTATGGTGGCCTGCTGGGCTCAGCAGACCACCATGTCTGGGGCTGCTTTTCAATAAAGCAGATTTTTTGTTTTAAATTCAGCCCGTTTTCCTTAAAGGAAAACGGGATGCATTTTTTAAAAAAAATTAAACGTTTTCGTTACATTTTTTAAGGGCAGGTAGTGGTCCCTGGGACCACTGCCTGCACTTAAAAATATTTTCAGAGACAGTCACAAAGTGGAAGGGGTCCCTTGGGGACCCCTTCCAAATTGTGATTGCATTACCAGTCTCTTGAAGAGGGTAGTAATTTGCAAGTGTTTTGCAACGGCAATTGTGGTCACAAAACATTCATACATTGGATTGCGGATGCTATTAGGAAGGAAAAGCCCCTTCCTAATAGCAACTCGCAATTCCTAAATAGGGTGTCGCAAATGCATTGCGACTCACTGTGAGAAGTTGGCCTGATGTATGATGTCACTAGTTCTAGTGTACACCTTATATCAGTCCAAATACCCTTATGGTGATTGGTTGTAAAGTCAACCTTATAGACCAGCTATCCTAGTGGTAGCATGGACAAGAGCAGTCTTAGGCTAAACTCTGAATGGCATGTGAAGCCAGCTGTGATACCATATATAATCCCTTGAATACCAAATGAAAGGACACCACAACAGATATATATATAAAATAAAGTGTATTTATTCTAGTCAAACCCTCAGCACTCTTTATGAGATTAGAGGTAAGTACAACACAGTCTTATTTATGCATACATTAAGTCACACAGGTAAGTAATACAGTTAGGCCCTAGGGGCCACGCAAACCATATACTAAGTAAGTGGTATAAGGACCACTGTCACGGATTTAGGATAGGCCTAGGCCTAGGGAATCGCTGGGGCTACACTACACTAGCAACAGTTAGGAAGTGGGAGGCCCACGGGATTCAGGTGCAGAGTGGAAACACTCACGCGTAATGCGTAAAAGTCGATAGAATTACTAGCAGTTAGAAATAAACAGTTTTAGGACACTTCTGGTATAGCTAGAAAGTAGAGACTCGGAAACTAGACCCTAGGATAGTCAATACCCTTGTGAACACCGAAGTACCCAAGTTACCTAGCCCACAGGCTGCGGGTGCATAGGTGTGAACTTGCGTCGGGTTTCGTCGTGGACTTCTATGGATGCCTGAAGGAAAGTTGCTGACAGGCAGTCAGTGAAGAGTGTCCGGTGGATCCCAAGGCTGGGATCAAGAAGAGAGGAGACCTGCAAGCAGAAGGGACAGAGTCAAGGTCACTAGCCAGTGACCACGTGGAACCAGGAAGGAACCAGGCGATGTCGGGAAGATTGCAGGTGAAGGTGAAGCTTGTCGCTGCAGCCACGAGGACCAGGAAACGTCGAGGACGATCAGGACCAGGAGGCGAGCTGTCCCACGAAGGCTCTTGCTGTCGGCGGTGTCGAAGTTGGACTAGGACTCACCAAGCCTTGGCAAGCGGAACCCACGAAGAACGGAGGACTCGCTTCTGGTGCAGACCAGGAAGGTCTGGGGTGCTTCTCTTTTTCAAAGAAGCGGGAGCCAGTCTGGAGGAGCCAAACCAGCACTGAAGATTTCAGGGTGCGTCGTCTCAAAGGCCACTAGCCAGCGGGCAAGCAACCGGACAGACGCGGCAAGCAGGAAAATGCAGAAGGGCCCCACGCAGGACTCGTGGAGTGTGGGGGGCTGATCTTCGGTGCAGATGGTGCTTGGGGTTGGGGCTTCTCAATCCCCGGTGCACAACTTCGAGGGTGCCTCAAAAGCTGCGCTTGAAGATACTAGCCACTTTCCCAGGTAGCCGGTCCCACGTCTCTCGTCGCCTCCACGGATCTCAGCACGGCTGTGGATGTGGATCAGGGTCGTAGAAGTCTGGAAGTCAAGGCTCTGGTCGGGCTCTGCAGTCGGTCCCTCGTAGAACTTTAGCAAAGCAAAGGGTAGTCTCTTGATGGTGCCTGTTTGCGCAGGGTAGCCACTCCTTGGCCACAAGGGAGATTCTTCAGTTTTCTTCTTTCGTCGAATGTCGAAGGTCCAGAGTTTCTGTTCAAGTTGCAGTTTCAGGATAATCTAAAGTCTTGAGGCCCAACTCCCACTCTTATACTAATCTGGGGAGCTGGGATACCTGCTAGGTCACGCCTTATGGGTGGGACCTGGGAGGGGGGTGGTTACACCCCCTTCCCTTTGTCCAGTTTCGCGCCAGGACTGGGGCTGGAGTGCCCCAGCACCGGTTTGAACTGGACTATGCACGGGACACCTTGTGTGCCCCAGGCATGTCTCATTCTATTCATCCCTCCCTGCCCCAATACACTAAGGCCTGTCTGGGGTGGTGCTCGCACCTCCCAAGGCAGGAAACCTATTGTCCAAGCCTCCCTTGCCGGGATCACTCCCAGCAGCAGGAGGTCAGACTCGTGTCTGTGGCAGCAGCATCCATTTTGTGATGCTGGGGCTCTGGTTAACTTTAACCGGGTAAGTAGGTTACAACATGTCTTCTCCCTCTAGAAGGGAGGGATAATATCCTCATCCCCAGAAATGGGATGGGGGTATTATTCCAAAGTGTTAGACACCTTACACGACATGTTTTGATAAAGCCAAACCATAGTTACCATAACCGTTTAAGATTATAAGGCACTTTAAGAGTATATGGTAGGCTATATCATAGAACAGCTATAAGGACATGGTTCCGAAAGCTGCAGACAGGCTCAGCTCATGCTAGAGCACCATCTCACATGTTACCAAGCACTCTGCCTCCAGGATTGTTAAGGCCTGCCATAGGAGTGGCTGATAGGTACACATGTGTCTATATGTAAGTTAGGTATAGGAATACTACACCTAAGCAAGGGGTGATTACACGACCTTGCCCCAGCTGAGTGATCAGCCAGTTGTGTCATAATGGAAGGCCAGGCCAGGGGTGGCATAATACATGCTGCAGCCCCTGGTAGGCCTAGGGTACACCTATGCCCTGGGTACCTAGGGTACACTGTACAGGGGCCAATAAGGTGATCCTATTCCAATGGGTTATGCACCTAAAGTACATAGTATCAATTTAGAGAGAGAACAGCAGGGCTGTGGGTCTGATTAGCAGGCCCACAGCCACATCTAAGTCGAAAACCAGTAAAGCAAAAGCAAAAAGTGGGGGTGAACATAGAAAGCAGACCCTACTCTCCTACACTCACTAATTAGGAATTGTACATGACACAGGATCATTTTGCATTCGCAAACAGGTTGCAAACCTGTTTGTGCATGCAATTTAGGGTCGTACATCTGGCCCATAGTGCTTACTACCCCTGACGAAGCATCGACGCACATATCGGCACACAACACGCTACTCTGGAACACAAAAAAGGATTAGTGGTGAATTAGTATATGAAGATATAAAATTCATTTGAGCAGTGGAGATGTGAGTTTGTTAATTGGATTAAAAAAGGATAGTGGAGGGACAGAAGAAGGAAGGGTTTGCATTTATATAGCGCTTGCTACCACTGATGAGGTGTCAAAGCAGTTTTCGGAGGGTAGCACACTACTCCGGAACCCAAACAGGATTAGTGGGCAAATACGTACAGGGAAATTTGTAATTTATTTGAGTGGTGGACATGAGTCTGTTGGAATGAAAAGGATAGTGGAGGGATAGAAGAAGGAATGGACTAGAAAGTGGGGGGAGATGGAGGAGGGAAGAGTCTCTAGAAGTGGATTAGGGAGAGAGATGAGGTATCAGAAGAGTCTAGGAGGGATTCACGAGGGGAGGGATTAGAATTGCCTGTTTGGGAGATCTGAGTAGTAAAAGAGGTTTGAGGTGATGCAAGGAGGGGTAGAAGAGGGAAGAGTCTAGAAAGGGTTATTCTTAATGGGGTTCGGGATGAGTCAAGGAGTGGAGGCAGAGAATATAATAAGAGAGGTATAGGGTGAGATATAGGGTAGTGTATTGGAAAGAGTAGTAGAATGAGGTTTGGGATGAGTCAGAGAGTGGAAGTAGAGGATATATTGAGAGAGGTATAGGATGAGATGTAGGGCAACGCATTGAGGGTGGACGCACTCTTTGTGATAGAGATTAATACTGTCACTCACAAAAAAGTTAGCCAATGTGGGCTGCCCCATCTCCTCATGCTGAATGCTGAAATGGGAGGAATAACTTTGTGAATGACACGATGACAGAATAAGGGATGAAGAGGGCTTGTCCCTATTAGTAAGTCTATTTTACTTCTAAGTTTAGTACAATCAGGCTAAAGACAGACCTAATAAAAACAGTTATTTCCAGATAAAAATCACTCATGGCCAAGACATGAAAAAAGAGCTAGTCGATGCAATGATATATTCTATGTTTTGTGGCTAGAATTTCAATTTGGGACCTAATGCAGATTTGGAAAATGTATGTATTTTATAGGGAAATTACAGCTAAAACCCCCCATGGAGACATCTGGGAATAGCGGCCTGAAACTAACTAGCAACAAGTCCAAAAGATTTGCTTGCAGAATCTATCGCCCGCTGAGCTCTTCCAGACTGTTTATTTCGGTATCTCGGAGAATAGGGGCTCTGATTAAAGTGTGGACATATGCATTTAGTCCGATGGGTCTAATGTCAGGAAGCCCACCAATACTGGGACTAACTATGCCAAGTTAGTAACCAAAGCTGGTTGACATTAGCCAAAAATCTTGTTTGACGAAATCAAAAATTAGGATGTGCAAAGTTTCTAACTTATGGTTCTGTCTACTTCACCAAGTTTCCTTTTTTCATAAAACTTCAACCACTTTGAACAACACGAAGCTGGTGACGTTTAAAACTTGCGGGCAAAAAAAGGGGCACTGTGAAACAGCAGGAAATGGACCCGCTGCATTGTGGGTAATCGGCATTCCATGCATGAGCCATTTAGCATGGATTTGAGCGGCCCACCTAAACTCTTAAATACCCGTTTCATGAGGTTCAAGAGTGGACATCAAGGAACAGGAGATGATGCATCTTCTAGAAGGCGGGAATAATTGCTGACATTTAGGACTAGGGAAGCCCTGAGTGGCAGCGGATAAACACAGTCTTCTGGGACCTGATGCCACATCTTGCTAGGTAGGACAGGTGTCTGCTGCGAAGGATTATGTAAAGTGAAAATAAGCCTTAGATGATTTTAGGGAATTTACGATTACGATTTAAAACTTTATTTCGGTCATAGACCATAAAAGTCACAGGTCAAAAGTGCAGCACGTCCGCCCGATTAAGAGTACAGTTAATAAAGAGACACTACGTTTAAAATACAATGTGGGCTCACTTAAGTGACAACATGACAAATTTTAGGGAACTTAGTACTTCTTTGTGAAGTATACATTTCAGTGGCGGCTCCGCCACTAAGGGGGAAGAGCGTGGTCTCACTGCTTTTCACCAGCATAAATGAAGGAAAAATAAAATGATAATGACCCAATGTTATTATCATTTTCCTGCTGCTGCACCTTTGCCGGGCAGGGCGGGGCTGCTCTGCGCACAAAGCAGGGGGAGGAGTGGTGGGCACTATGTAAGTGCGCATGAATGTTTGGCCGGCCAGCCAAACAATAATACTCACTTTGCATGTTCTCCACCCAGGCTGCATTACGGCCTGGGTGGAGAACATGCCCAGGCTTCTAGTCCGTCTCTGAGCGCTGACCCACGGTTTTCAGACCAATCACAAGGGTGCATTGCAGCGTTGTGATTGGCTTGGGGTAGCCTGGGTGCTTCCTGTTTTGGCCCGACGGAGAAGAGACACGGCAATAAGGTCCGCTTTTTTTTCTTTTTTTACCGCGCCCCCCGCCCCATCACTCCCGATCCATTTCAACCAGCACTGATAAATTTGCTAGAAATTGCAGCAGTAGAGGTTCACTTTATTCACCCTTACTGAAGATATCACACAAATAAAAACTGTCCTATGATAGGCCCCTTCCCTGAGTGCTCATGGCCACAGCACACTCTCTGCCTTTAACTCAGCCACACTCAGGCTCTGAAGTCCTTCACAGCTCTGCAGTGCACTACACACATTCATACAGAAAAAATCTGATTACTCCTACACGGCTGTGTCTAATTGTGACCCATAATACCAGGCTGCATTCCATCCCAATCCCCTAAATCCTCAGCCTCAGTCTGTCATGTCTGCGGCCTTTCATTCCTGAGTACTGTTTAGGCTTCAAGAGAACTTAAATAAATACACTAGAGAAATATTGTTTAGGAAAAACCAGGAAACACACTGCACCAATAATTGGCAATGGCTGTCTGAATTTACAAGTGTTTACACGCCAACGTCTGTCTTCTATTTATATTCTGTCTTTATAACTTCCATTTTAGTAACATAGAACTCAACTTACAGTATCTGGAAAAACTATAGTGGCGTACAGTATTGTAAACGTATTATATTTTATTCTCCAAGATATCATTATGGTGCACTACATCATAACCCAATTACCAACTATGCTTGCGTGAAATTTAAATTGCGCTAGCATCGTTTTAGAAAAATCACAAATGTTATACTTTTTGAATTGTGTTCTCAGGAAATAAAAAAGTTTTATTAAAGAATTATCAATAAATAAACTCAATGTAGGACTTGTCTCTTGGTAAAGACGTTTTAAACTGTTTTGCCACCTAAAAAATATTAGTGTTTATTTTTTTTTATTTTATTGTCTTCGTGAAGTTTACAAAATACTTAAAGATGGCCGACGCGAAGTTCTACATGTTCATCCTCTTCTAGTATGAACTAATTTTACAGTGGGTGTAACAAACAGAGTGCCATTTTTCAAGTAATTTATAATTTTTCTCCGATAAATCAAATATTATCCTAGATTTGAGTGAGTGGTCTTCTCATTTTGGGTGGTCATACCTGATTAGGGAGAAGAAGCCTGAGCGTAGTCGCTGAGGAGGCCACGTGAAAGTGAGTTTGGGGCATTTTCAGCATCTGAAGATGAACCTGTCCCTCAGACATGGACTGGGGTAGGTTTCTCACTGGAAAAGCCACTGCCTGGCAAGAAAAGATAGCTGCTCAAAATTGGCCATCTGACTGGTGAGGACAACATGTGATTAACAGAAGATTTGTGACACCGCGAACCACTGCAACAAGTGCTATAGGTAAACTAGCTCCAAAGGTATCAAAGGTCTGATTCGAAATAGCTTTCTGTGCACGTAGGAGGGGAAAGTGGACTTCCACATGAAAGCCGCAAATCTTGAGTCACTGAATCAGGGTTTTAGGTCCGAAATCCATTTGTTCCTGCGGCAAGGCCCACTATCTAGAGGGACTCTTCAATGTAAGTGAGAGGAGGAAAAATACCCACAAACGTGTCAAGAAGGGCATCATTAAAAATGTTTAAAACGTACAACCAAACTAAGAGAGTCATTACGATGGGGGCAGGGCCGGACTGGCCGTAGCGGGCACCGGGAAATCCCCCGGTGGGCCGCACAGGTGGGGGCCGGGTTTGGGCCCCTGGGGGCCGTTTTTGTTACATGGGCGTTTTTGCAGCAAATTCGGCCCTGTAACAAAATCGGCCGAAAACCGGCCCTGGCAAAGAGCTCGGCGGCACCCCCAACCCCCGGGGGGGGGGGGCGGCCGAGCACTTTGCCAGGGCCGGTTTGGGTTCCCAGTCCGGCCCTGGATGGAGGACGGACTGAAGTCCGTCCGCCATCGTCCCTGTGATGGAGACCGCCCGCCTGTAAGGCAGCGGTCCCACATTTCAAATTACAATGCGTCCACCACCACGGAGGCCGCAGAAGGCATTTTTTACATTGCGGCGGGTGCTGCTGGCTGCAGCACCCATCGCAATGGAAAAAAAAGGCAGGGGTTGCTTTTCCCTGTAATACGTGGCAGGTACCTTGCGGTGCAGGGAAATGTAGCGGGGCGCCATAGGTGCCCCCCAAGTGCAATAACAAACTGACCCTGTACAAGGGGGGACCGCCATGGAAAGGCTGGTGGGGATCCAGCATCATATTCTGGCGGGTGGTGCCTGCTAGGCACCGCCACCATTCTGAGGATACGGGGCGGTCCAACAGGCAATCGTAACGATAGCTTCTGTCGGACCCGTGGCGGTTGGGCTTTCTGCCTGCCAGCACACCGCCCACCATCACAATCTGGCTGCGGTAATTGGCCTCACAATGGCGGTGAACCTGCCACCGATAGCCTGTCAGTGGAGGGTTCACCGCCATCGTAATCAGACCCATAGGAACAAGATATTATCATTTTGTTGATGATCCTACTGAAACATAAAACAGACTCCAATCTTTTGTGGAATTTCTGAAAATCAAGGCATTCAAATGCCCACACCCGCAGAGCACTGTCATTCCATACCATGACCTTTTAGCACTATACAAATCACTGTGAACATAGCCTACCCACAAAAATTAAAATGTGTGCCTTTAGTACACACTGTCCATGCTTTTCACACACACTCCTTCAAAGGTGCCGGTATGCTTTTGCCAGAATGGACTGTTGCATAGAACGGTATTAATGAGGGTGTAGGGGAAGATTTTTTGGGCGATAAATTGCTTCCTTTTGGACAAAAATTAGATTAACAAGCATCGGTACAACACAAACCATCCACTCTGAGAGAGTTTCTTTCCCCATCTCTCAATGACCAGTAGGATCGGGGCAGAGTCAGTTTTTCCAGGCAACTCCGAGATGCTGTTTGCACCTTCCCAGTGTTTCAGAGGCACCGGCCTAACATGACATTTTCCTGTTTGCGCCTAGTCGGAGCATTTCTTCGAAATACACCCTGACTTCCATCACATGATCTTCCCTTTTCTTTGTCTGTGTGGTTCCTTTGTTAGGTCAGAGCCTGCCATCAGCATCAAGGATGCTTTGCAGCATGGGTAAAATCATTAGAAAGCCAACAGGTCCAGAAGGTAAGACCTATTGGCTTTGCCAATGCTTGTCTTACTTTTTTATGCCCTATGTCATCTGCCCCTTGCACTCCTTCCATTGTTTTTCTGTCCATCCATTTCCCTATGATGTATATTTTAGTCCCTTTTTCTTTGCCCCCTGCTGTTTCCAATACATTATTTCTGTCATAGCCCCTTGTTGTCTGTTTTCTTTTCACCACCTTCTTTTTCTTCTGCTGTACTTTGAAGTGTACTGCTTTCTCCTCTTTCCCTATCCCTTGTCTCTGCCACTTCTCTTTGCCCCCGCTCCATTTCATTTTCTTACAATCCATTGCTTGGTTTGTAAATGAGTGAATACAATTTTACTGTTTGATTCATTCAGAAATCTTACAATATGCACAGAAATCACAAGCATCTTAAAAATATAGGGCTAGAGCTATAATATGATGAGCATCACACATAAACACATTTAAAATCAGTCATCAGATGTACCTAATCACGAATCACATTTGACTTCCGGAAATAAGTTTACCAAGTGTTTATGCTGAAGTAGTCAAGTAATTACAGGAAGGTACAAAACAAACATTGAAAGATTGCAGGACTTAAAACGGATCACGGGTGGGTTAACTCCCCTATTACGATAAAGAAGCTTCTATGACTTCCCTCCTTAAGTGCTTGTGCAGAGTTACTCAAGTAATTTCAGGAGCATACAGCACTTGCATAAAAAAATTGTTGGACTACAAACAATGCTCCAGTAGGCTGACTCTACTGTAAGAGTAGGAAAACTTCCTGGCCCTGGCACTCATTCAGTTTGTAAATGGATGAGTGATGGTGCCTAAAGTCTACGGCCGGCGCTATTACATGTCAGCGGGCCGAATACCAGAGCTCTGTAGCCTTAAATTCACTTCCGGCCTCTTTAATCCACTGCCAGACCCTCTCTGTCCCTTTATCTCACTCCTGCAGGTTCCTGCTTTCTCTCTTGACTGTTTTTCCGTCTTTCTTTTCCTCCGCCTTTCCGCTTCTTGCGTTTTTAACTCTTTTTCTCTCAGTAAATGTCCGAAAAGGAAAAATAAGTGTCTGTCCCCAAAAAAAAGTGTTGCTGGCGGCCATCGGCAACCACTGGCTCAAATTAAGCACTACAATCACCCCAACAAAGAAAACAGAGTGAAAGGACTAGACACCTACATCACTGGTACATAAGGAACACCAGCAGTCAACAAAAGGTTAGGGAAAAGCAGAGACTAGGCAATGAAAGAACTACACAAAAAACTATCAGCTAAGAAAGTGCCACTAAGAGAGGGTGACTTCATACAAGAACATTGCCCACAAAGTAGTTAAGAAGCAGGGGGGTCTAGGGGAAGGATGGTGGTTTGCACAGGTAATGTGAACCCTTAGGATTGGATACAGGGTATGTTGGCTGGAAATTACAAGGTAGACTACACCCGAACTAAGGAAATAATATAGACTAGAACAGTTTATGTTATCAGTGCTTAATTTAGCCTTAGAGTCTGCTGTAGTGGGCTCTACCAGCCATTAAAGTTCCGCTCCAGTGTTAAAGGCCTGAGCCGAAGGCGAGGGCCTTTAACAAGGGAGCAGAACTTTAAGGGCCGATATAGCTCAATACGGGGTACTCTAAGGCTATTAGAATTGCCCCTAGAGGGCAGAATGTTTTAATTTGTAGAACAAAGACCTCCGCAAGGCCTTTGTTCACAGAAACAGCTGTGAACAAACATTCTAATGTTCTAATTTGTAATAAAACAAAAGCGAGTGCCTGAATTTATCTTTGGAACTCCAGGAGTGTTTCCGGCTATCAAGGATGTCTAGTGTGGATTCCACATCTTTCTTCTAGCGCACTCCACTTCCTGTCTCTTTATATCTCTATTTCAGGTTCTTTTTTATATTTGCTCTTTCTTGTTGTCACTGTTTTCCATCTTTCGCATTTTCCTCCTTCTTTATCTTCTACTGCCCTTCTCTCTCTCTTGTTCTGGATCAAAGTCTGATGCTGAGAAACAAGCCCGATCCACAAAAATGTGTGTTGTGGACTACCACCAGCAACCACCAGCACAAATAAAGCACTTGCTTTAATGTGGCAGATGCCACAAACTGCAGAGGGAAAAATGTCCTTGTTTGGGCAGAAGTGAAGGGGATGTGGTAACCATGGTATATTTTGGGCAATGTGGAATCTGCAAAAAAAACAAAAAAAAATAACCTTCTAAGAAACATAAAATTTAGGAATTGGTCCGGAGGTCTGTGCTTGTGGACAGAAGACCAACGGTCGTGCCAACCAATAGGCTGTGGGTTGGCAAGGGTTTGGTTTTTTTGCACTTTTTTCTCTAACTTAGAATATGCAAACAAATGGTAGACATAGAGAAAATATAAAAATAAGCCCAGGAGTTTGGAGGGTAGTGCACGGGATGTGGTAACCTTGGTATGTCATGAGTCACTGCTGCTCCAGACCAAGACAGAGTAAGAACCGGCAGCCCTACATCACTTCCTATCCACTCACTGCACAGTGCCCAGCTTCACTGCCCTGCACACTGCATTCAAGGTATTACACTGCAGAGCAGTCACTGTCCAGCTGGGTCTTGGTACAGCCTTCAGTGTACTACCAGCAGGGCGTGTGAAGGACCAAAGAAGCGGGCACAGAAGGGCATCCGGACTAGTAAATCAGTCAGCATTTGTAGAGCGCAGCTTATCCCCCGTGAGGGTATCCAGGCGCTGGGTTGCTGGGCTTAGTCGAAGAGCCAGGTCTTGAGTTTCTTCCTGAAGTCCCTCAGCGAGGGTGATGCTCGGCGGGGGAGGGCGTTTCAGGACTTGGTGAAAGAAGGAGCATTCTACGCTGTGGCTAAGTCGGATGTGCGGTGTCTGTGCCAGGGTGAGGGAGGCGAAGGTTTCTGGATGGTTGGTGGAACTCGTTGCATTGATGATGATGTAGACGATGTATTGGATGTAATATAATTGTAGGTCTGTGTAATTGACTTGAGGTAGTCTCATATAATTAATCATAGATATTCCTAGGAGGACAGGGCAGCCATAAATTCATAATATTAAAATGTGTTTTATTTGGTGACAACAGGCAGCTTCTGCGGTGGTTAAGGCCTTTTTTCAGCCCATTTTCTATATACTCGGAGTTCGCAGTCCCTGGGTGCAAATCCCCCTTACTTATACATTTCAGAAAAGAACATAATTCCATGTGCCTTGAAATAGAGGGCAACATTACTCCTCCATTTGGTCTCGTCAGGAACAGCACCTATTTTATATGACCTTATTTGCATGGAAATAGATCAAGCTTTTTGTCCTTGTCATAAAATCTTAGGACGATATCATTGCATCAGGTTGAAGATATTTCAATTTTCTTCAGTTTCATAAATGCCTAAATATATAGGAGGCATATCATAAAATTGCCCACATGACATATATTCACCATTGTGTAGCCGTTTAGAACAAACACTCAGTGTTTTTATCGAGATTATCTCCCCTAAACTCATAAAGTTGCAATTATACAGATTTGTTAGCTATTTAACTATCTGAAGAATACATAATAATGAAATTTTTTGCAGGATGTTGTCTTATATTTATGTTCGTATTTTATGCAAAGAAAAATATAACCCGAATCGTGTACATAAATTACGGGTTATTATTGATTGCCAAAACCCTTAGTTCTACTAATATGCATCTTACAGATCCTCATGTCTTAAATTACATTGCATATTGATTAAGTTATCTGCAGTTTGTCTTATATAGTTGCTCTCTAAGGCCCGTTTTATTTATAAACAGAATATGGCAGATAAAGTACAATAGTTAAGAACAGATACTAGCTAATACCGAAACATAGAGCAGGGACGATTGAAAAAAACGCCTCACGCAAACTCAATGAGTTAATCTAACTGCAGCCGTGTGGAAACTGATTCCGCTTACCTCGTCAAGTTAATTCGGCCTCCCTGCTCTCGTGGTACATCCAAATCGGGTTGTCGAAAGGATTGCAATACCCATTCGTTTTAAACCCGTGTTAACCGGATGTGTTATTGACGTCATCTCCTGAAAATCGGCTAATCGCGCTGTGTCTATGTGATCGTCTTTGTTCTAAGTGGCAGTGGCGGACATTTTGTAAAGAACGAAGACTAATGCAGGGGATAGTGTAAATCAATGGAGACTAAACATTAAACGCATTTTTAGAAATTTATAATGTTGCGTATTATTATATCGTTATTCTATTCCTCCTATCATTGTTTAGTTATACGTATGGAGGTATATTTATAATAACGATATATATTGTTCTCATATAACAATAATTTTCTTTACCACATGGGTACTAGAGCCTCGGTGCGATATAGAATTATTAATTAATTAATCATGAGCAATACATTTTATTTATTTATACATACAATGGATACATTGTATCCGTTGCTCGAAAGTGAAGAAGGCCTCCAGGCGATCAGAGCGGCCATCTTGGAATACCTAAACTAATGATTACATGATAATTTATCTAAGGGTAAAGGAGATCGTATCCTCTTCTATATTAAACCGACTGCTGTATGGCCCTAAAATTCTGGCTTATAGCGGCCCCAATTGTAATGTAGGGCATTGCAAAAGGGTGGACTACGATTACCTACCATTCATTCATTACTGGGCTCAAGATGGAAAAAACGAACTGGGGACATAAGGTTATTCTAAAGAGATCACAGTAATCTCTCCCAGTCCTCCCTGTTATTTAATCCATTTTTATAAGTATCAAAACGTGACATAAAATATTGTTCACGTTTCTTTCTTTTTAAGGCTACATCGCCGCCGCATGTGTCACAAAATACAGTTTCTATGCCACACCATTCCAGGTCTTCTATTGAATGGTCGGCCTCTAACCAATGTTCCACAAGTGGAGCTGTCATTTTTTTGGTTCTAATTGCGGATTTGTGTTCAGTGATCCTTGTTCGAATTTCCCGCGACGTTTCTCCAATATATGCTTTTTTGCATGGACAGACTATCATATAGATAATGTTGCGAGTTCGGCATTTTATCAAACTTCTTATGTGGTGCTTATAACCATTATGAGTTATACAGCTGCCGCTTTTAATGTTACCACAACTCTTGCACGAATTACAAGGAAAAGTACCAACAGGGAATGGCATATTATCAATGGTACTTTGTTTAGGTGTCCTATTTTCTCTATATGTATGTACTAATTTATTACGAATAGTGCAGTTTCTTCTGAAGGAAAACATTGGTCTTGTTGAATTAGTATCATTTCTATCTCTAAGTAACGGCCAATTCCTGTTAATAATGTTTTTTACCTTGTTGCTAATGCTACTAAAGTTTGTTACAAAAATTAATGGTAAATTTTGTGAATCCATGTTTTTGTTCTCCTTTTCTCTGAATAACGAGTCTCGATTAAAATACTTCGCTCTTTTATAGGCCTTACGTATAAGATTTTTAGGGTATCCTCTGTCTCTAAGTTTTTGTGATAGAGCATCCGAATGTCTGTTAAAATCATTAATGTCAGTGCAATTCCGGCGTATTCTTAAAAATTGTCCAAACGGGATATTATCCCTCTGGCACATGGGATGGTTACTTTGGTAGTGTAACATGGTGTTACGGTCTGTTGATTTAGTAAACAGCTCTACTTTGAGTTTACCATCCAAATGTTTTATTGTGATGTCTAAGAAGTCGCACTGTATCCTATCCATAGTGGATGTGAATTTAAGATTGACATCTCCTAAGTTTAACCAGGTGATGAATTCGTTAAGTGATTCGATGGTACCGCTCCAGATGAAGAAAACATCGTCGATATAACGTGACCAATATGAGATGTTTTCATAAAACGGTGCCGCCGAGTTGAAGATATGTTTCTCTTCAAAATTGGCTACATATAAACAGGCCAGACTAGGAGCACAGGTGGCCCCCATGCTGGTCCCTTTGATTTGTTTGTATAATTCTGTACCAAATAGGAAAATATTGTTTTTCAAGATGACTTCCACACACTCAATGATAAACGATGAATGGGTTGATAAATCACCGTTTTCGTCTCTTAGCAAACCCTCAAGCATTTGCACTGTGTCGTTTTGGGGTATATTTGTATAGAGGGCTTCTATATCAAGCATCACAAGCCATTGATTGACTGGATGGTATGCAATACCTTCAACTTTTTTAATGATGGAGGTTGTATCCTTGATATAGGCCCTCTGCTTCACTACCAATGGCTGTAGAAATTTATCCACGTATTTGCTAAGAGGTTCCGTTAAGGAATCAATACTGGATACTATTGGTCTCATGGGGGGGTTTTTCTGATCATTATGCACTTTGGGCAAACCGTATAATGCCGGAATTTTAGGGTTAGAATTTCTGAGGAAATTATATTCCTCTGAGCAAATGATCTCATCTTCTTTCGCGAAATCTAAAAGTCTGCCTACTTTTTCCATTAGTGCCTTCCATTCTAATTTATTAGATTTCTCATAATGTAGGGGATTATTCAACATACTAAGCATCTTATTATTGTAGTCTGTGGTGTCCATCACTACAATACTCCCTCCTTTGTCGCCGGGTTTTTATCGGTTAAATCCTGGCGACGTTCCAAATTAGTTAAGGCTGTGCGTTCACTCTTATTTAAATTGTTTTGCCACCGTACATTTTTTGTGAGCAAATCATCAATATTACTCTCTATAACTTTCTCAAAAAGGTCAACTCTTTTATTCACTTGACTTAGAGACGGGGTCCAATGAGACTTAGGTTTAAGACCAGATTTATTATCTACAACAGTTCGACTGCCCTCTTTATTTTTAAAAAATTCATTTAATCTAATCTTTCTAAAAAAGTTTTGTAGGTCTCTTTCTAAAGCAAACTTATCCACAGGTGTACAAATAGCATAGCCTAACCATTTTTCTAATAGGGAAATCTCAAGTTCACTCAAGGTTGTGCTGGACAGGTTAATGATAGGGGCTTTTCTGTGATTCTCTATTCCCAATGAGCCTGACTCCTGGTTCTCATATAGGGATGTCTCTGTTGGGAATTGTGAGGGTATGTGTTCCCTCGACCCCGTCCTTGCCCTCGCCCTCGAGTTGGACCAGAGTTTTGGTGTCGTTGGTCCAAAAAAGACAGCGAGTCTCTACTAGTACTCGGTGCGATGTCTCCTCCTCTCTTGGAATTATCTGGTTGATCCCCTTCGGACTCAGAGCTGGTATACGAGGTGTCAAAAAAAGTTACTTTTTTCCTGGGGAAGTTTCTTTTTGGTTGTTGCCAATTTGTTCTATTGTATGAGTCTTCCCTCGGTCGCTCGTAATAGTCTTTTTGTAAATAGGGATAAACGTATTCTAAATTGTATTTCAGAACATCTTTCCTTAATTTATTCGCTTTTTTATTAAGTAAATAATCCCTATAACTTGATACATCGGTTTGGATTTCCTCTAGTTTCTTTTTATCTTCTTCTAATGAATTATCTTCTTTTAATTTGTTTTCCATTTCTTCGATTTCGCCCTTTTCAATAATAAGTATCTCATGTGCTGTTTCTATAATCAACAGCATCCAATCTCGACTACATCGATTGGCGATAAATGTCCAATTCTCTATGAATTTTGAATGTTTAATAAAAATACCGGGTTCGTTCTTAACTTGTAGACCTCTTGGTATAATTCCTTTTCTACAATATTCAATAAGGAAGTCTGCATGTAATTCCGTTCTAACGGTCTTTCTCGTATTATTCCAAAGATCCCTCCATTTATCTCCATTGCCATTATTTGCATTAATTGTCGAGAACTCTTTTGAGGTACCATTAATGATTTTGTTAAATTGCTCTTCTGAGAAACCATAAGTTTTCAGAGCATCCATATTTGATTTTTAGTTAAGCTAGATTGCCGTGTCTCAATGTTAACAAGTTTAAAACAAAACTCCCCAGCTCACTAGCAGTACAGAATAGTATCAAAAAAATGAAGAGGGGAGCTACCCCAATGTGCAACACACAACGGGACGGGGGATAAGTGATGGAAAATTTACAAAATGTCCCTCATCAGACAAATCAGAATTGCTTATGAGCATAAACAGAGTACTGTTGTTATTAGAACAAACTATTCGGGTTTATAAAAAACACTGTTCAAAAAGCACTTTTAGAAAAGCTCTATAAGAGACAAAATATTTAAAAACATCATTTATTTCCAGTCATAAAATAACAGATAGACAAATACCTATAACTCCCAATGTTGGGTTACAATCTATAATCCTTATAAAATGAATTGATACAATACATTTAAAACACAAAGATTAAAAGTCGACACAGCGTTTCGGTGTTGTGTGCAATATTTCACCTTCTTCAGGACTAAAAAACTGTTTATTTCATCTAAAACAAAAGAAAAAATTATCCATTTTAAACATTTTTATGTCAAAAAGTGCAGATTAACAGAATAAAATGACAGTGTTCCCCTATATCTTAACAACATCCTCTGTATTTTTTCAAGAGCTACACAGCCACCCCACGGTCATATTGGGTTGCGTTATGTGTGTCTTCTGGTATTCACACAGAGTATTCTATCTCACATGCCTCTTGTAGATTTCAATATAATAAAAAACCCCATACCTCATCTTTTTTTAATTTGAGAGTGTATTAGGAAGTGGAGAATGACCTTCCAATTTCGAATTCCTGCCAGGTTAATTTATTTTGCCTGTATTATAAACAGAAATCACTTTTAGGTAGAGCTATACATAACCATTTCAGTTGTTCTATTTATTTATGAAAAACAAGGACTGGCATACCTTAATCGTGTGTAAAAATTTTTTCACTTGTACCACGAGAAGCCACCAAAATTGTGTCTTTTTTTCGGAGACCAAAACTACTTAAAATAATTGGTATTTGTAGTCTCTGTTGAGAGGCAAATAAAGAAGAACCTTGTTAGCTCAAACACCCCCTAGAAACATATTTGTGTATCTAGAATAATGCTAAAACCTATCACCTCAGTATCGAAATAGATCAAGCTTTTTGTCCTTGTCATAAATTCTTAGGACGATATCATTGCATCAGGTTAAAGATATTTCAATTTTCTTCAGTTTCATAAATGCCTAAATATATAGGAGGCATATCATAAAATTGCCCACATGACATATATTCACCATTATGTAGTCGTTTAGAACAAACACTCAGTGTTTTTATCGAGATTATCTCCCCTAAACTCATAAAGTTGCAATTATACAGATTTGTTAGCTATTTACCTATCTGAAGAATACATAATAATGAAATTTTTTGCAGGATGTTGTCTTATATTTATGTTTGTATTTTATGCAAAGAAAAATATAACCCGAATCGTGTACATAAATTACGGGTTATTATTGATTGCCAAAACCCTTAGTTCTACTAATATGCATCTTACAGATCCTCATGTCTTAAATTACATTGCATATTGATTAAGTTATCTGCAGTTTGTCTTATATAGTTGCTCTCTAAGGCCCGTTTTATTTATAAACAGAATATGGCAGATAAAGTACAATAGTTAAGAACAGATACTAGCTAATACCGAAACATAGAGCAGGGACGATTGAAAAAAACGCCTCACGCAAACTCAATGAGTTAATCTAACTGCAGCCGTGTGGAAACTGATTCCGCTTACCTCGTCAAGTTAATTCGGCCTCCCTGCTCTCGTGGTACATCCAAATCGGGTTGTCGAAAGGATTGCAATACCCGTTCGTTTTAAACCCGTGTTAACCGGATGTGTTATTGACGTCATCTCCTGAAAATCGGCTAATCGCGCTGTGTCTATGTGACCGTCTTTGTTCTAAGTGGCAGTGGCGGCCATTTTGTAAAGAACGAAGACTAATGCAGACTAAAACGAACGGGTATTGCAATCCTTTCGACAACCCGATTTGGATGTACCACGAGAGCAGGGAGGCCGAATTAACTTGACGAGGTAAGCGGAATCAGTTTCCACACGGCTGCAGTTAGATTAACTCATTGAGTTTGCGTGAGGCGTTTTTTTCAAATCGGGTTGTCGAAAGGATTGCAATACCCGTTCGTTTTAGTCTGCATTAGTCTTCGTTCTTTACAAAATGGCCGCCACTGCCACTTAGAACAAAGACGGTCACATAGACACAGCGCGATTAGCCGATTTTCAGGAGATGACGTCAATAACACATCCGGTTAACACGGGTTTAAAACGAACGGGTATTGCAATCCTTTCGACAACCCGATTTGGATGTACCACGAGAGCAGGGAGGCCGAATTAACTTGACGAGGTAAGCGGAATCAGTTTCCACACGGCTGCAGTTAGATTAACTCATTGAGTTTGCGTGAGGCGTTTTTTTCAATCGTCCCTGCTCTATGTTTCGGTATTAGCTAGTATCTGTTCTTAACTATTGTACTTTATCTGCCATATTCTGTTTATAAATAAAACGGGCCTTAGAGAGCAACTATATAAGACAAACTGCAGATAACTTAATCAATATGCAATGTAATTTAAGACATGAGGATCTGTAAGATGCATATTAGTAGAACTAAGGGTTTTGGCAATCAATAATAACCCGTAATTTATGTACACGATTCGGGTTATATTTTTCTTTGCATAAAATACGAACATAAATATAAGACAACATCCTGCAAAAAATGTCATTATTATGTATTCTTCAGATAATTAAATAGCTAACAAATCTGTATAATTGCAACTTTATGAGTTTAGGGGAGATAATCTCGATAAAAACACTGAGTGTTTGTTCTAAACGACTACATAATGGTGAATATATGTCATGTGGGCAATTTTATGATATGCCTCCTATATATTTAGGCATTTGTGAAACTGAAGAAAATTGAAATATCTTCAACCTGATGCAATGATATCGTCCTAAGAATTTATGACAAGGACAAAAAGCTTGATCTATTTCGATACTGAGGTGATAGGTTTTAGCATTATTCTAGATACACAAATATGTTTCTAGGGGGTGTTTGAGCTAACAAGGTTCTTCTTTATTTGCCTCTCAACAGAGACTACAAATACCAATTATTTTAAGTAGTTTTGGTCTCCGAAAAAAAGACACAATTTTGGTGGCTTCTCGTGGTACAAGTGAACATTTTTTTACACACGATTAAGGTATGCCAGTCCTTGTTTTTCATAAATAAATAGAACAACTGAAATGGTTATGTATAGCTCTACCTAAAAGTGATTTCTGTTTATAATACAGGCAAAATAAATTAACCTGGCAGGAATTCGAAATTGGAAGGTCATTCTCCACTTCCTAATACACTCTCAAATTAAAAAAAGATGAGGTATGGGGTTTTTTATTATATTGAAATCTACAAGAGGCATGTGAGATAGAATACTCTGTGTGAATACCAGAAGACACACATAACGCAACCCAATATGACCGTGGGTTGGCTGTGTAGCTCTTGAAAAAATACAGAGGATGTTGTTAAGATATAGGGGAACACTGTCATTTTATTCTGTTAATCTGCACTTTTTGACATAAAAATGTTTAAAATGGATAATTTTTTCTTTTGTTTTAGATTAAATAAACAGTTTTTTAGTCCTGAAGAAGGTGAAATTTTGCACACAACACCGAAACGCTGCGTCGACTTTTAATCTTTGTGTTTTAAATGTATTGTATCAATTCATCTTATAAGGATTATAGATTGTAACCCAACATTGGGAGTTATAAGTATTTGTCTATCTGTTATTTTATGACTGGCAATAAATGATGTTTTTAAATATTTTGTCTCTTATAGAGCTTTTCTAAAAGTGCTTTTTGAACAGTGTTTTTATAAACCCGAATAGTTTGTTCTAATAACAACAGTACTCTGTTTATGCTCATAAGCAATTCTGATTTGTCTGATGAGGGACATTTTGTAAATTTTCCATCACTTATCCCCCGTCCCGTTGTGTGTTGCACATTGGGGTAGCTCCCCTCTTCATTTTTTTGAATCTTATTTGCATGGACCATTGTATGTATTTATTGAGACTTGTATAGATCGACTAGGAAGTAAGCGCGATGTTGATGAAGGGGGGGGGAGCTGGAATAAGATCATGTGTCACACCTGAAGAGCTACAAATCTAAATCACACTGTTGCAATATATTTCACATGTGCCCTGAATCACACTGTTTTCGGTCAAGTGCTGATGCTGGGATTCGAAACCAGTCCCCAGGTTGGAATGTAGACCAAATAATTAAATTCCCTGCCCAGGAAGGACTGGTGTAACTATGGTTCTCATAAACTGCCCTCTTTTCTCACTCCTTGTGCACATGCCAGTCCAGAGGTCACCAGATGGCACACCATGTAAGCTGAAAGGCAGGACTGACCAAAGGTGCCACACGGCATGCTATGGTCCGCCAGGCAGGTTTGTTACTTACAATGCCCTGACATGGCTGACACAGGTTTACTTTTCCAACCGGTTTGTTTGAAAAGTAAGTGGAAGCAGGAAAAATGGATGCCATTGGGACACCACTGGGCACTGATGTGTGCCACTCTGCTGGCTGCCCAAACATTAGCATCAAGGGTCCAGATAAGCCACAAGCAGCCCATAGACAGCCCTGGCAGCAGTCGTAAACGTAAAACCTAATGCAATGCTACATATTACAGTGTTACCCTGTAATAGAACAATGCCTGCTGGTGCCAGGTTGGCAGTACACTGGCATAGGTCCCCAATCCTGAAGCACACTGAGGATGGAGGTCAGTCATAGATTTCTCTTGCATAATTAGGTCATATGGATCTGCAAGAAAGTTACATTGCTATACTGTCCACGTGCCCGTATAGGCGCAGTACGGGCAAATCACAAAGGCGCTACATAAAGTAGTACCCCTGTAGGACTCTTTTACATACTCCTTCCTACATGCCTTTGTGAATTGTTCCCAAAGCCTCTAAAATGTGAACACAATGGGAAGATTCATACACATTTAGTAAAAAAACAGAAAGGACTGTGGCCTTTGTTCATTAATAGCAAGTTGGACGTTTTGCACTATTCACAAAGGTATGCGAGACTATGTAAAAGAGCACTTCTGTAGTAGCACTTCACGTATTTATCAATGTTTGTGATTCGGTCCATGGAGCACAGCAGCATTGTAATGACGTAATCAAATGTCTTGCGACAGCCATATTAAATCCGACAGCCCCTATACCTGCAAAGGCCACGTGCAGCAAGTCACTCACCATCTCCTGATGTTTCCACGCACCCAAAAGAAACCTCCGCCGACCTCACCCTAGCAGAAACCCAGCGCATCTGCAGAACCAGAGCAGGCGGAAGAGCCCTCTCCTACATCGCTGCCAAGACCTAGAACGAGCACCCAGTGAACATCGGACACCCCCCCCCCCACTCTGCACACCTTCAGGTAGAGCCTCAAGACCTGGCTCTTCGAATGATCGGAGCTGTACCCTCCTCCCAGCCCCCCCAGCGCCTTGAGACCCTCACAGGTGAGTAGCGCACTCTACAAACCCCTGATTGATTAATTGATTTACTGCCTGCACAATCAGAGTGCAACCAATCAGACTTTCACAGCTTGCAATTTGTGCATGGTTATTACTAGTGCTTGCAGGCGCCTGTAGTGCTTCTAGGCGCTACCAGGCCATACAGCTCTTGTCTCTTGCAAATAATTTACATTTCTTAAAATGTCAGGTATGAGATGCCAGATTCATAGGCAACCGCTCAACAAGTTCAAGCCCCTGTAGTGGAATCCAGAATGGGTGAAGCATCCGGGAGAGTGAGACAAGTCAGTGCTTTGGAAAGGTCGCTGGGGCTGGGGCTGCGTGAGTCCCGTTTCAGGCATTGAGTGAGTCTGAGTTCCCTACTGCTGGAGCCCTGTGAGTCAACCTTCTGGCCTGTGGCTCTGAGAGTCTTTTGTGCTTGGGCCGCATTTCTTTTCAAGTGGTCCTGCTCCCTCGCTGAGGTCACTCGCTCAACAGGGATTGACTGCACAACATTTACCAGGCTGCCTCTGGTTCCCTGACTGTCCCTGCACTCAGGGAGTGAGATGCCTCCACAGAGTGGAGGAGGCAGACCTTGGCCTGGGAAGGTGCAAACAGACTGCTGAACTAGGCTCCAAG
Organism: Triturus cristatus; assembly: GCF_964204655.1. Lineage (NCBI taxonomy): Eukaryota > Metazoa > Chordata > Amphibia > Caudata > Salamandridae > Triturus > Triturus cristatus. Next base: position 104,448,311 of record NC_140595.1, on the reverse strand, counting down.
GATGGTTCTTTCTGAAACTGAGGAGCTTCTGTCTCTCTCCAGCACTTAGTGTCACCTTCTTCAGGGGTAGAACCTGCCGCACTCCAAGATACAGATAAAATGAAAGATTTTTATGTTTTTTTCTTCAAATGTGGGGTGCAGCCGTGCCTGAATGCCTATGTGTATAAAAGATGGAATTCCAGCCCTGTGGGAAAGGGCCTCATTTAGGATTGAGACCTATAGGGATTTTCTTTCCCTGTCCGCTGGCCCAAAGTCAATGTTTTCTATGAGGTTCCCTGAGTGCTCAGTGCCAGAAACTGGGAAGGTACAACACGCCTAGTACGATTTCTGGCAGAAGCGGTCGAGTCAGGCATGGTTCGAGCCTCGCCCAGGCAGAATATCTGCCTCTGATTCAGCCCTAGGTCCAAGAGACTGACGAGCCAAAATAGAGCCGGGCCAAAGATGCCAGACAGTGACACTACCCTCTCCCTCCCTAAAGCAGTTTTTGAAAACAAAACTGCCATCTGCTTTACTTTGTCAGCTTTTACTTTTAATAAATGTCATTCAAAGTAGTGGAATAATCTAATGTAGTAAATTCAAATACAAATAGTAATTTTTTTAGGTCAAAGTCTTCCAGACAGTGCAGCTGTCTGGTTTGCGAACGACTTCCTGGGGACATTCTGAAGCTCGCCCTGGGAAATCATTCCGCCATTGCTTGCTGTTGGCTTTGTGTTTTGTAACTCACAGTTGCTTCTTTCTATTTGTTGGCTTTATTTGTATTAGGCTGTCCAGCTTGAGTTTGTCGCTCCCATGGAGCATAGCCTATTTAATGTATTCTTTCACTGGTGCTTGCTTTCTGTAAACAGGCCTTTAAACCAGAGAGAGAGGTCAAATGCCAGGCTCTGTCTTCTGTTGGAGGTTGGTGTTTGCTTTACTTTCTCTGGATTCAAAGTGAGAGGATTTGTGTGACAATCTTGCTGTGAAAGGAAAGACTTTTTTTTTTAGCACACAACAACATTTAAATGTCTCTAAACAAATGAGCTGTGCAGATATGTCAGAATATATCAGTATTAGGAAAGAACCAATGAAGCATATTTTTTTTAATTTTGAAGTGTGGTGGCAATGGATATTTTTATATGATCAAAACAAATCAATACACTAGGTGATGACATTACCACCCATTATGGTTTGTGAGCTGTATACTTTTATCAGTAAAACTGTATGTCTGTGCAAATGTAATGGTCATTTCAATTAAAAATGTGTTGTCTGTAATGGCAGTATGCTGCTACACCATGTATTCTCCACACTACGCCACTCCAATCTACACCACTCTACTTTACAATACTCTATTCCTCTCCATGCCCCTCCACTCTACGCCACTCTACAACACGCCACTCCATTCTACAACACTCCACTCCACTCTATAACACACCATTCCACTCTACGACACTCTATTCCACGTCACTCCACTCTATGCTACTCCATTCTGCACCACCTCACTCTATGAAACTTAATTCTACACCATTTTGTGACACGCCACCCCACTCCATGCCACGCCACTCTACGACACACCACTCCACACTACACTATGACATGCCACGCCGCTCTACACCCCTTCACTTTAAGACAGTCTATGACACACCACTCTATGACACAAAACTCCACTCTACTTTGCAACATGTCACTCCATTCTAAGCCAATCCACTTTACTCTGCGACAAGCCCCTCTACTCTATGCCACTCCACTCTATGCCACTCTATGGCACACCATTCTACTCCACTCTACGCACCTCCAATCTATGCCTTCCACTTTACGCCCCTCCACTGCACACCACAGCACTCTATGATGTCATACTCCACTCTTCGTCACTCCCCTATGCTACGCCACTCGACTCCCCTATACAACACTTTACTCCACTCTACGCCACTCCACTCTATACCACTCCACAACACTCTACTCTACAACACTCCATGCCCCTCCACTCTACAACACTTTACTACACTACACTCTACAACACTCTACTCCACTGTACACCACTCCACGCCACGCCACTTGACTTCACTCGACTCTATGACCCACTACTCCACTCTATTCTACTCTATGTCACTCCTCAATACTCTATGCCACTCCACTTTACAACACTCTACCCCACTCTATGCCACTCCACTATACTCCACTGTACTCTATGACACTGTACTACACACCATTTAATTACACCACTTGCCGACACTCTCCTCTACTCAACAAATCCCTACTCAGCGACACTCTACTCTATGATATTCCATTCTACCTCACTGCGCTCTTCGACACTCCACTCTACTCTATGACACTCTACTGCACCCCAAGACACTCTACGCCACTCCACGACACTCTACTCCACTTTATGCCCCTTCACTCTACTACACTCTACGATACTCTACTCCCTACATGACTGTCCACAACACTCTATGCCACACCATTCTATGACACTCAACTCCAGTCTATGCCACTCCACTCTAAGGCAATCTACTCCACTCTATGCCATAACACTCTACTCCACTGTATGCAACTCCCTCTTTTCTACTCCACACCACTTTACTCCACTCCATGCCATTCCACTCCAGTCTACAACACTATACTGCACTCTTTGCCACTCAATTCTATGACACTCTATGCCATTCCACTCAACACCACTCTACTCCACTCTAGACTAATCTACTCTACGACACTCTACACCACTCTACTCCACTCTATGCACCTCCATTCTATGCCCTTCCACTCTACTCCACTTCACTTACCTCCCTTCACAACACTCCACAACCCTCTATGCCATTCCACGACTCTCTACGCCACTCCACGCCACTCCACCCTACTCTACTTGACTCTATGCCACTTCACGGCGCACTACGCCACTCCACAACACTCTAAGCCATTCCCTGACACGACACTCCATGCCACTCCACTCTTTGACACTCTTTTCTACGACACTCCACACCACGCCTTTAACATGTAGCCATGCCGAACAGCAGACACACTGGTGGACAACATGGCTAAAACACACTGGCAAAGCCAATAGCTCTTGCAAAGGTGAGACCTATTGGTTTTGTCAATGCTTGTTTTATTTCAAACGTTCCTTATCATACTATAGATGACTTAAATGTTTAACCTTTCGATGGCCCTACTTGTGCTTGACTGTCAGATCCAAGCCAGACTTCTGGATAGGTTGTCTCTAGCCTTTCTTTATGAATTTTCTGACTTTCACACCTCATTCTCTCACAAGTCCCTGAACAATTATGGGGAGAATTTCCTCCATTTTGCGTTCAGACTCTGAACAGAGAGAGGCGTATGTGGGCTTCCCAGTGACTCAGTAACATCCGTGGGATGTTCACAAGGCAGAGCACCCTTCATCAAGTTGGAACGTTTCTGTTCTTAGAAATTGCAAAATCTATAATTTGGAATGCACATTCTGAACCAAATTACTAGGACAAAAGTCGTTCACGAAATCGCAGCTGCGAGGGGAGTTTTTGCCTCCGACATGGCACTGGGAGAATCTGAGGGTCTACCTTTGACCCCACTAGTCATGTCCTGGATACCACTGATTGCTCGCCTCGCGGCCATGTCTCGAGCTCTTCCCCCATCCGATCAGGTGAAGAGGAGTCCTCTCAGATAAGCTCCATTAGTTAATGCCCTGGATCACAGCAGTTACCTTGGTGATGTTGCTAAGATTAGCCCGGGATGCTGCTAATCAGAGATTACTGCAGGGGCCTCCCTGAAGCATCACATGAAAGCTCTCTGCAGATTCAAGGCAGGTGGCACTGCAGACGGGCAGTGCCAGCTGCCCAGTGGTCGAAGTGGGGGAGAAAAAGTAGGGGAACTGTGGGCGGAGAATCAGAGGGCGGGAATAACCCAAGGATTGGATCAGTGGGCGGAGCCACAGGTGTGGCCAGAATGCGCAAACATCCCAATTTTTAGTATTTGTTTGGCATTTCACTGCCCAGTTTAATCAACCAATAGATACACATGATTATTTAAAGTTATAATGAGTTATTGACATTAAAACACATTTACAAAGTGGGATATGCTTCTAATCACAGAATGTCCCAAATACGATGAAATGTGGGAGCACAAGCCATTTTCAAAATAAAAAAGTAGGAGAACGGAATCCTTGGAATTGAAGAAGTAGGGGCAAGCCGTGCCCTGCCGATCCCGCCCACTTCGACCACTGCAGCTGCCCTGTTTCCCAGGTCCATGTGTGGCTAGCTGCTCCAGTATAGGGTTTTTCTTTGCAATCTGGCATTTGTAGTCCTTGATATATAAGGGCGAGAAACAGTCCCAGGGAACTACAAGTACTGGAATGCTGTCTAACTGTCAAAGAGGCAGTTGTTGCCTCCTAACACATTGAAGGACATAAAACAACAGACAATGCCCCCAAAACATTTAGGGGCGATAGGGAGAAGGCAGGAGAGGGGTGAGGCAAACAGCCTTTACCACACAGGCTTTATGATGCAGGATCTTTACCGCACAGGCTCTACTATGCAGGTAAGGACAACACAGGTAAGTATGTGTACCCTTGCAAAATACTTTACCACACTGGCAAGTATTTTTTTTTAAAATAGCCTACTTTTTATGATATTTTAAAAAAGTGATTTTAGGGTTCAGGGGTGGGTAGAGGTAAATGGAGGAAAGCGTGACTTTAGGGTTTAAGGGTGGGTAGAGGTAAAGAGAGGCGACTTGAGGGTTCAGGGGTTAGTAGAGGCAAAGGGAGGTGAGGGTGACTTGAGATTTCAGGAATGGGTCGAGGTAAAGGGAGGTGAGTGACTTGAGGGTTCAGGGGTGTGTAGAGAAAAAGGGAGGGTGACTGGTGAGGTAAAGGGAGGTGAGGGTGACTTGAGGGTTTGGGCAGAGTAGAGGTAAAGGGAAGTAAGGGTGATTTAGAATTTGTGGTTGGTAGGGGTAAAGGGGATGGTGCTGAATTTAGGCCTCAGGGCTGGGTAGAAGTCGAAGGAGGTAAGGGTGATTTTAGGGGTTAAAGGCGGTTAGAGATAATGGTGACACATAAACCTTTTGAAATCACTGCATGTTTGATGATGAATAAACATCCTCTAAATTCTTAAAAAAGGTAACTATCAAATAAGTAAATGTGACAACAGCAAATGGTAATCAGACAAACACATACTGTATTGCAACAGTCTTAAATGAAGTATGTTCATCATCAATAAAAGCGACAGACAGCCGAAACCTATGTTTTAGAACTGGGTCACATGCAACAAGCCACACAGTTTCATTTCTGCTAGTTATTGGTGTTCAGCTCTTGGAAATGCCAGAAAGTGCGAGCTTCAACAGTGATGGTTTCAAGTTGTCTTGCAAGCAAAAGCAAAATAAAAGTACCAGAATCAGATTTCAAGCAAAGTGGGAGAACACTTATCAAGAAATCAATAAATACCTGGTCCATGCTCCAGGAAAAAAAAGAAACACGCGGAGACAAAGAAAAACCAAAAGGCGCTAACATGTGCTCACCAATGAAAAGGAGGAAAATAAGATCGACAATGAACCCCACCAATGTTAAGTAATGGGCGGCTTATAAACCCCCTTTCAGAATTTTTTTAGAAACATTTAAATGTCACAAGCGACAGCACAGCCTCTGTCTCAGGCTAGACCTAACCAGGACTGAAGCAGTTTGTCATGCAGAGACTTGAGAAGGCTGGACAGATGTGGACAAATATTTCATACGGCACCATGTTTATGTAATATTGACTTGTGGTGCTCATACACCAAAAGGACATCTAACTACCTAAATTAAATGTGCATGAAAACACAGATATCATACAATGATATAAGTGTAGTTACTATATCGACTGACGTTGGATTGATCATTCTGGAACAAGACTGGAGGCTCGGCTATGAATTTCCTTTTTTAGTGTATTGTGCCATTAGTAAAGAAACTTTAGAAACAACCTTGGGTTTTGACTTATAAAGCAGCAAGGCCAAGTCATATATAATTAACAAAACAAAAGTGCTGCCAATGCTGCACTGGATTACCAAAACAATTTTGACAATGAACTGAACAAAACAGCTTCACTCTCAACCACTTTTTCCATTGATTTTAATCAAAAATTGAATTCAGTACTAAATTAACTCATTAGTTAGCAGTCATCCAGTCATGTTTGTGAAGTTAAGTTAATATAGTTTGTAAGAACCATTTAATTTCTAGAGCCAGATTATTCTCGGAGAATACTTTGTCAAAATAAAACTTTTTGATCGTCTATATATTAATCACTAAAATATATTCTATTTATAAGACTGCTAGAAGTAAATTCAGAGCCTCTGTGCGATACAAAGGTAGTCAGAAAGTAAATTAATACCACTTCTATTTTAACACAAGCAAGAGAGCATGTAAATGCTGTGTGGCTATCCTTACACGATGGGCTTTGTTTTCTCATTGAAGTACTGAGGACTTAAATCCAATCAAAATGCTGTGTTGTACTGAAGAAACAATAGTTGCGTTATCAACAACGCTAACTGATAGTTTCCATAAACATTAAATACTGTCCTTTTCAGAATGAGGAGATATCACCTAGTACTGAAATATCCGCCATTTTCAAAACTTCAAAACAGTAATACACTAACATTTTGCTGATGACAGCTTTGACGTTTCTCAAATATGTGAACTCAGTGGAGTTACAGTAGTGGATCTCTTAAAGAAGTTATGCTTAGCAAGGAGACAGATTCTTGAAATTACTTTGTTTATGATGTAAGTGGATATTACTCAGGGTATTTTACATGGTTCTGTTCTACTACATTAGTTCTACATATTGCTTGTGTACTCTTCCTTTAGAAAATATATAATGTCCTACTTTTTTTGAGACTATGTCATAATATTTTAACTTTCAATCACTTGGGTTGTTATTTGTCGGTTTGAATTTGTAAAATAAAAGTTCCCCCCTACCATGAAAAGGTTTACCCTAAAAGGCCTTGGCGCATTCCCTAACCACTTTATAGATCAATTGTATATGTACTACCTATTTATGCCATCACCATCTTGAATGGTGATCTTTAAACCACGTTAGCAGGCTAGGATCATGTTTAATTACCTAAAATCATGTTTTCTGAGAATGATAGCCTCATCAGTGTTTCCTATGCTGAGCAAAAATAGGTCACTGTTCACAGGAGTGCTGGTTCACTTCAATGTTTACAATTCACACCCTGGTATCATCCCTGCTCAACAGATAGGTTTCATCTGGATTCACTATGGAGCTCATCTTGACTTGTGATTTTCTGTTACTTACTTTGTTCTGTTCGGTCCCTCGAAGGACCCTTTCTGGTACCCGTTGTCACCTAACTTCCTAGTACTCCCATCTCAAATTTGTAGTTTTAGCATCTGCTGACAATATCTTTTTGATTTGGGTCTCTTGCATCCATGTTCATTTTTTATATCCCTGTTCTATGGTATTTTTTTCTATGTGGACCTTGAATAGACCTTGAGTGTCTCCTGTGTCAATAGGTGTATTATAAAGTCTATGTAGAGCTACCATTTTCACAACTGGCTTCTTTAAAGCACTCGGATACACCATTCAGGCTTAAAAGTTGAAGTTTATTAATAAACTGAGCCATGGAATTTCCAATGTCTTCGTTTTAGTAAGAAGTAGTAATCATATAGGTTGCCCACGTAAGCATTTTGGTCAAGTCTAAAAATGCTTGGATTTTGGTAGGGTGAACAATCATGTCCAAATTTCAGGGGAAAAGTGATATTCAATCCACACAAGACCTAGGCAGGGTATTTATTTATGTTATTTTTTTATTTTTATTCTGCTTCGGCTTCTGTTAAGAGCTAGTTCAAATTTGGAAAATGATATCTGTAGCCCCTCTCTTCATAAGCCGTAGTATTGATCAAGACCATGGCAGGGGTTCAGTATGGCATCTGTAGGAATGAGGTGCTATGAAATTAACGCAAGGTGTATCTCTCTTTACTGGTATAGTTAAATCTTGGTCCTGGGTCACACAACTTTACTCAAACGTTTATACAAATTGGTTGGTTTTTAGAAGTTTTCTGGAAGCATGAGGGCTTACACTGTTCCACAGCCTTTGACATTGCTCTCACAAGGACATACAAATGTTTTCACTTGTTCTTCGGCAGTGTTTCACGTGCCCTTTTTCTGATCTGAGGGCATAGTTTTGCCTGCAGACTGTAGTGCGTATATGTGACTTCGAAACATGCCAGTGCTCTTTCCAAATCTATTTGATGATTTGACAGGAGGAGCTGCAGGGATTGCCATAGCATAATTGACCTGAAGTTAATACTTCAATAACTTTGTTAATTTGGGACTAGATAGAAAGATAAAGGATACATCCACATTTTTAATAACGTTGTTAGTTAAGTCTAGAAAGAAAGTTAATAGATACATCCAAATTCATAAATTTTGTTGTGGTGCTTCCAAAATATTTTTGTTTGTGAAAGTTTTGATGCTTTTTGCTAGACTCAGGTCTTGAATTAAGATTAAGTTCTTCTCCTAGCTAGGACATTTCTGGTGTCTAGGTACAGCACGCCCATTTTCCTGCCTTGATTATGATAATAAACTTTTTCCAGTGCTTGCCTAGGGCATGATAATTGGCTCCCATCTAGGCCTGTTAATCAAGCTGCAAAAAGAATCAAAGTTGTGGTTCTGGAGTAGGCAACTAAGCTCTTGCCGCAATTGTAGAAGTGGAATAAATTTAACACACTATTGTCTACATGACAATGAATATAATATTTAAATCCACAAATCTATTGTACTGTCAATCAACAATAAGGCTCCAAGGTCAGGTCTTAATTCTTCATTTATTAGATAAAAGAGAAAAAGTGCAGCCCACGAACATCTTCCAACAATCTAACATCTAAAATGTGTTAGTTTGCCTGGAATGAACCTCTGTTTGCTGATTAGTAAAAGAGTCAGCAGCAGAGCCTATCACAACAATGAATTAAGATAAGATAGTCCTGTAGAAAGGAAAGAGAAAACTGAGTTCCAAAGTCAACAACTGGCAAAGCATGTGTCAAATTATCCTCTGTGAAGGTATGAAGTGAGATTGGATAAGCATCTGAGCAGAGGCCAAAAACATCACAGGATGCAGGAAAAGAACACTCTAGAGTGAGTGCTGGCCGGGGTCATATTTGCCCAGTAAGCAAAGTACAAGAGTATGGGCAGAATCTCGCGTCTGACTTGCGTGTGTGTGTTAGTTGGTATGTAATAGACTGGTGGCGTTTGACCAAGAGAAAGAGCTGGAAATAGCAACTTGGCCTGGGAGCAACATATCCTGTATAAACTGGGAGTGCTATAGCTGTGAGGGAGCAGTGGATGGCATACTTATGTGTAATTTGGGAGTAGTACAATAGTGCTTCCCCAAGAAGTACCAAAACTATGAATTTTCTTAAGTATCCTAGCTATGCGTGTTCAAAATATTACCATTTCTATTTATTTTCTGAAACACAATAGCTTTGTATGATCTGGGAATATCATATTTACATGTTTAGGGTACACCATCAAATAATGATTCTAAAGTATCAGACGTACAGATGATTGGGAGCTACTTTAGCCTTGCCATAGCCATGCTGATCCAGAGAGACCATACCATACATGTTCAGCCGTACTCTAGCAACGCGTGATCTGTTCATGCCAGGGCATGGGAAAGTGTAACTTAAGATGAGAGGGTGTGATCTGAAATTGTGGATGTTTGGTGCCCCTGTTACCATTCCTGCAAGATGTAAGGTACTTTGATCATGCTTCATGCCAGAATTAAGCATTGTGTTGGAATATTGTACTTTGGACATGCATCGAAATGCCAAAGTAGAAATGTGGTAACGAAAAGTACACGCATTCCACACCGCACCCGGGTAGCAGGCACTATGCACTAGTAGGCAACTGATTTGTTTGTATGAGATCACACGACAAGTCAAAGAGACACCGCACACACCAAAGCGCCTCCGGATATTAAGAACCTGCGTATATAGGCAAAGCTGAGCTATGCACTCAGAGGAATTGTGCACCTACACTAGTTCCCTCTGCATACCACAGGGGTGGTTAAACCACAGTTGTGAGTGGATGTTGTGCATTCAATGAAGAGACCGGTGAGTAACTAAATGGTTGCTTGGGCGAATCTCAAACATATACATATCGTTTTATTGTTTTTATCACGATAAAATGACACCACAGGGTTGGACAACAAAACCATGTGTCATTTCTGGCAGGAACCCGCTTTGGTGGTGATTTTGTGCTTTTCAAAAAATCTTTTGGTTATTTGAGGTTTGTAACTTTGGTTGGCTCTATGCAGTGGACGGCAGTAGAGAAGACATGAGGCCCACCCAAGCAGCGCATGGATTCTGGTTTTCAAGTGACACCTAAGACGTACTGGTGACTGTTTACTTTTCAATTAAGTTGTGTGGTGTCTTTTTATTTTGTGGTTTTTATAGGGGTCATGGAAGGGTCAGCTCGTTATTTTAGGGTCAAGACATGCAGGCTTCTTTCCTTGAAGGAAGCTGTTCATCAGGATTTGTTGTGGTTGCATAGGGCCATAGAACTTACTGGGGCTGCCTGTGGGCTGTGTTCTGGTATGGGAACTGCAGGAGGTGTGTTCAACCTTAGCCACATTCTGCTGGTTTAACACTAGACCACAGGCCGTGATGCTCAGGGTATATACAACATGGACTTATTTGGTTTGTGTTTTTTCCATCTGACCCTGAAATGGGTGGGGTGCATGTTGATTTTACAGGGCAATGTCGGTGCCAGTATTGTTTGGAATTGCTCAATTTTGGCTTCTTATATGCTGTTTCTTTGGTCTGCATCTGCATGGCAGTCTGAAGTCATTGTTGCATGAGAGTGGCATTGTGATGAAAAATGTAATTGTAGGTGGTATTGAACTGTGGTCTATTGCATGCATTGCCAATAACATAACATATGTATTGAAAAGCACACATTCGCCCGGTGGCATCGTGATGCTGAATAACAGATGTGTATTGTTACTCAACTCAATGGCACTCATTTTAAGGACCTCAGATGGATGAAAGGCTGAGTGGACCCACCGGGATTTGAACCCGTGACCATGAGGTTGAACACAGGCCCCTGCAGTGGATGCATTAGTCCACTGAGCCATCAGACCAAGAAGCAGCTCTGGTACTAGTATCATCTCCTCAGTGCCAGAGACGTTTTACAGCATGGGCAAAGTGGGCCCTGACCCAGGGCCCCAGCATTTCAGGGGGCCCCAGACAGACCCAGCTCTGTTCCGCAGAGTCCTGTCCTGATGACCTTGAATAATTATTAAACATATTGCTTTAAATACCTGTTTTACTTAAATTTATTTTAATGTGGGTGATGTGTGAGAATCCAATACAGACATTTTGCAGAGAAATGTTTTGTTTATGATTCATGCAACATCCATTAAAAAAAGTTTCTTTTAGATCAAACCAAGACCTCACATATGAGAAACGGGAGGGTGTCACAGAGATTATTTGCAGCAAGATTAGTGAGCTGCTGCTGTATTATATTACTGAAAACACACGTCACTATCCCTGAATATTAGATGTAAACACATTGAGTAAGTATTTGGAGGAATGTGCCTGTGAGGTGTCAGTGATCTGGCCAAAGAGGCCATGAAAGAGCTGAAATTGGATCATAAATTTAAATCTAAACTGCAATAAGTACAGAAGCACACACTAGTAGTCCATATAGCAATGCTAAATCATGGCAAATGAAAACTAAAGTAAGAAACAAATTCAACCCAATGTATTTGCATACTTTCTTTTTTAGATGTTTCTGCTTCCTTAGACCTTGGAGGCAACTTGCCAGCTATCTTCATTTACCTACTACGTATACAAGAAGAAGAAAACACTTTGGACTCTATTTGTTTCTTACTTAAGTTTTCATTGGCCATGATTTAGCATTACTATATGGACTACTAATGTGTGCTTCGGTACTTATTGCGGTTTACTTAAATCCCAAGAGTTTTCTCCAAGAAGTGTACCGTCCGGGTGGTTGGGGGGGCTAGTACTACGACAGCACCACGATTACTAATCCTTGCTGATAAATACATCCTGAAACTTTGCCATAGATGTGCATTTGTATTGGGCAGAACCACCTCTTCAATTTGTTTTGCCACATAAATTCAAAGCTGTTCCGAACAGGGGCCCCCAAAATACGTTTGGCCCTGGTCCCCCAGAATCCTTCAGATGTCCCTGCTCAGTGCCCCTGACAGCCAGCCTATTGGTAGGACTAGAGTCATGCCATGGGCAACTCAGTCAGTGGGACAAGCAGGCAGGATAATTGAAGCATGTTTGGGTTCTCCTGGAGGGGTGTTACTAAATTTGTGCCAGTGTTGGGACATCCTGGGTACCTGGAAGTGCATCCTTGGATGCAGGATTCGAATGCGCACGGAGGATGTTGTGACGTCTCCAGTGATAATCTAGGATGTTGAAGATTAACCTCCCATAAGGGATCAGTGAATCCCCTTTACACATATTGGGTGTTTTGGGGTTTTTTGAGAGCGCGATCATGTTTGCGAAGCAACACTCACCAATATAAAAGCCTGAAGGCGCGGTGCAAACTACGCAGCACCACACAAGCACCTGCGCAGTCCTCAATGAGTACCTTCCCTGATTTCCTTTCTGAATGTTTGCTTTGACCCCAGTGTCTGTGAGTCAAAGAATTACTGTCGCCGCATCCTCCATGCTTCCTTCTATTCTTGCCGTGGGTCACTGTGTCCCCGTCACTTGTACAATACTTGTCGTGGGAAAGGAACCGCCCCTTCCCACAGTGCTCTGCTTAGGACAGGAGTCATCTCTGTTTACAAAGGACACTATTTCCCTCTTCTGTTGGTCAGGGCACTTTGTTAGAGCCGGTGTAGGAACCTCTGGGAACATCAAAGACTCGAAAAACCTTTTGATGTCCCTGGAATGTCATGATTGGAGCCTACACGGGGCTGTGCATATCTCTCTCACAGATGGGAGTAAGAGATATCTTATGGTAACAGTAAGACACTTGTGCACAGAATGCCTGCAGCCAGCATGGCGGGAGTCAACTTTTCATCACCTGTCCTGGGTTCGAGGACATGGGGGTCATTTGATGGAAGTCTGTGAAGTCCAATTGCATAGTTAGATGCTTCAAAGGGCTCTGCTGTGTGATCTGCAGCGAAAATCCCGACAAATGATGATGTATGTTCGACGATGAAGCGCGCGGATAGCAGTCTACAGTAGGCAATGGTTGATGTATGCATAGCTGCTGCATTACTATATAAACACATTGGCATTAGTATACCTTCAAAGAGTATACTTGTGCACATATGCATACCTATAGAGGCAGTATACATACAAGCATACCTACAGAGAGAGTATGCGTGTGCACATATGCATACCTAGAGAGAGTATACTTGTGCACACATGCCTACCTATAGAGGCACTATACATACAAGCATACCCACCAGAGAGAGTATACTTGCATGCATATGCATACGTAGGGAGAGTAAACTTGTGCACATATGCAGACCTATAGAGGCAGCATATATATACAAGCATACCTACAGAGAGAGTATACTTGTATGCATATGCAGACATTTCGAGAGAGTATCAGCCTATGCATACTTATATATAGAATACATATATGCAAAACTATAGAGAGAATAGATGTACACACATATGCATACCTAGAGTTCCAGATCTGCTTACCTACAGAGTATATGCATATGTCTACCTATAGAGAATACATATATACACACACATAAACATAACAGTAGAGAGTATATATATATATATGTGTGTGTATATATATATATATTCACTGAAAAAACCATAGGTTTCACACATGTTATAGTTAGCGGAAATTTTACTGATAAAAAACCAATGAAATTCCCCCGTTATAGTTACTGCAGGCAACTATAACTCACGCGACCGCAATCCTCTGCTGATGCTAATACTGTATTTAGACACTTATTTGCCCATGTCTTCTTCCATACATTTTTAGCTATACATATATTACAAATATTTTTTTTTCATAAAGACACATATGTCATCAGCAGAAGATTGCGGTCGCGTGAGTTATAGTTGCCTGCACTAACTATAACGGGGGAATTTCATTGGTTTTTTATCAGTAAAATTTCCGCTAACTATAACATGTGTGAAACCTATGGTTTTTTCAGTGAATTTGCAAGGTTTTTTAAATGCTAATTCCTAACTATAACATGTGTGAAACCTATGGTTTTTTCAGTGAATTTGTACGTTTTTTTAAATGCTAAGTTACTTTACGCCATTCGTGGCGTGCGCGCCCACTTAACGCAGTTCGTTCCGTGCGCGCACAGTGAGCACGCGGTGCGCTTCGCGCACCGCGCGCCCACTTTACGCAGTTAGTGCCGTGCACGCACGGTGGGCACGCGGTGCGCTACGCGCACCTCGTGCCCACGTTACGCTAGATGGGCCATGTACGCACGATGCGCTTCGCGCAACGTGCGCACATGGAGGACATATGATGCACTTCGTTTCGAAAGGTAATATTTTAATTTTTCGTAAATGTTATAAGCCATGCACAAATGGTGCCCTTCGGGCACCATTTGCACACGAGGTGGAGAGAGTGTGGATATTTTTTTTTTTTATTTTTATTTTTTTTATTATTTCATTTTATGTCATCTCTAATAAGCCATGCACAATTGGTGCCCTTCGGGCACCAATTGCACACGGGGTGTGGAAAATGTGGATAATTTTTTTTTCTTTATAATTTTTTTACCATACGCGTACGGTAAGCGTAATCGGCGAAATTAGCGAAAAAATAAAAATTCCGTTTTTGGCCTTGGGGGACCTTTGGGGACTCCCTCAACATGGCTATGTGTGTGAGAGCTGTCTAAACAGCCCCTTTACATGTTTTTGTGCTTTGTTTTTTTAACATGACTATCAGTGCGAGAGAGAAAATGGCGGCCGCCGCTTCCTGGTTTCGGCCAATTCGAATGTTTACTAAGATCTAAGAGCCAATCAGAATCGCGCTCGCGCACGCCACCGTACGCGTACGGTAAGCGTACCGTAAGCGCACCGTAAGCTGGCTCAGATATATATATTGATTTAAAGGCTATTTTCTCAGAATCTACTGAACAGATTTACACCAAACCTACAAAAGGCACTTCCTTGACCTGAGGACTACCTCTCTGCCAAATTTCTAGTAATTCTGTTCAGCCGTTCGGGCTGTAGCCCTGTCTAAAGGTCCTATGGAAAAATGCATGGGAAAAACGCGTTTTGGGACCCCCCTTTTATCTCAGCCCCCGCTTGACGAATCCCCCCGAGACTTTCAGGGTAGGAGCGGAGCGTAGCGCCCCACCTATTTTGAAAAATTCGCGAGGATTCGTCGACCGGCGCCAAAGTTATTCAAAATAGAATGTTGCGGATTTCCTATGGAAACGTGGTCCTAACTATAACTACCTACTGGCGACCGCCAGTAGGTAATATATATATATATAAATACAATTGCTTCATATCTCTTCTGTGAGTGCTTGGCAGTGCATAACTTTCATTATGCAGGCATAATCTCCTAATCATTTACCCCCAGGGTCTGCCTCCAGGGGGCAGTTGTTTTTATCAAGTTTTGGGCCCACTGCTGAGCCCGAAACTTCATAAACATAAATGCCCCCTGGGCCCACCGTGTGCCCACTGGGCGGCGACCCAAAACTTGATAAAAGCGAAGGCCCCGGGTGCCCCATGAGCGGCGAGCCCAGGGGGCATTTATTTTTATCAGGTTTTGGGCCCTCAGGGCACGTGGGGGCCCAGGGGGGGTTTATCTATTTTTTGGTCAAATCTGGGAATTTTGAGGGCACTTTTGTAAAAAGCATGGGCTTGTTACAAAACTGCCAATTTCGCATATTTTTTTGCAAACCTCTAAATTGCGAAATCCTGCAGGGTCTGCTTCGTGCTAGGAGGAGCACACGTAAGTTCGTATTTTTCAAAGACTTGCGCCAACCATATACTGTTCTCTTGCAGAAAAGGGAACAAAAGATAGTAGTGAAGGAAAAGATGGTGAAAATAAGGATCTAACCATGAAAAGCTTTGTGAAAGTTGCATCACGTGCTCTTTGTAGACTCCAAGCGCTAGGCGCATCTTTCCCTCTCCTATAAAAAGTGCTTTTCTGCACCTTGATTCCAGTTCTGTGCAGTATAAATTCAACATATAAATAAAAATAGATATGCAGCAAGGGGATAAAAAAGAACAGGACTGGAGCTGAGGGGCGAGAAAGAAGCAGATCAAGGTTGCCAGATGAATGTATGTTGTCAAGCACACAATAGTCCAGTCCATTGGTTATATTTTACAGCCCAGTGCATTCTGGGAGATGAAACCTGGATCCCATAATAGAAAGCAATGGCCACAACCCCTGATGTTACATCATTTTAGAAAAAGATAGCCAAAGAATGGAGCATTGGAGTTATCTGGAAACACAATACCTGTTAGTACACCAGTATTTGCGTGTCTGTACAAAGATATGTGGGCAAATTTGCTATTATTTTTTAAAAAAAACCTCTCTGCACTGTGTGAAAGAAAGACCAGGACAGTGACATATCTACAAATATATGGCACTTCTGCTCTCTGCGTAGGTGCTGGAACCATAGGTGTCTGCAGGGGGGCAAGAGGGGATGCTTGCCCCCCATGGATTTTTCACAAATTTCAGAGGGGGGCATATGTTTAACATCATCCATCCTCCGAGTTGGAGGATGGATGCCATTAAACTGATGCCCCCCCCCCCCACCCCCCGAACAAATTTCTGCAAATGCCCATGGCTGGAACACAGTCGGGCTGTCTACTGTCATGCACACAGCTTTGCACCATAGTGAGAATGTGTGCATCATTATAGCATGCATTTTGTAGTAGAAGCATATTTCTCCAGTCAAAACACTATGTTTAGGCAAACTTTAAACCTTGTTCTACTTTATGAGCGTCGTATAGTGCAGCACATTTGCAAAGTCTGAACAGTTTGGAAAATTAAAGAACATTTCTCCTACTTTGTGATTGCCCCAAAGAAGCGCCATTTTGTGGCACACATTGCTTTCTGCTCCTTTTAGTAGGGCTTTGCATCAAAAACCAAGGTGGTAGCATGGGAAACCCATGAACCGCCGATGAGAAGACCACTTGATCCTAAATAATGCCAATCAAAACCTTGTGTTAATGGAGCACACGGCTGCATAATGACTACTAAACCTCCACCCAGTTCTGCAATTTTCAGTGTTGGTGCTGCCATCACTGTGACATCACTGAAGTTATAGGGGTTGTGAGAAATCGAAAGTCTTATGAGGCCGAAATAAAGTATCTCTTGACTTGACTTGACTTGAAAAATCGAAGTGTCCCACAAAGAACATGTGTAGCAAATGTATCCGGCAGCAGAGTGATTAGGGCATGTAGTACGTCACTGATGGTGCTTTTTTAGAACAATTACGCAAATATATTATTAAAGCGTGGAATGGTAGCGCAGTCTAACTTACAAACAGCACATTTTCCATTGAAATGGCCAGTAAATGTGCTCCGACATACTGATATACTGAACAAAAGTACACAAACCATAATGTGTGCAAATCAGGTTTCAGGAAATTAGCGTGGCATGATTTATTTTGATCTTATTAAAATCTGTGTTTTATTACAAAACAAATCAGTGCTTCATTTGCTTTCCGGTTTGCTTATGTGTTTTGAAACATTTGTACAGTTCATTTGCAGGTATTTACATTTTATTATGTGTTAGAAACAAATGCCATCTATCCTTGCTCTTAGACAAAGTAAACACCCGTATCCATGTTAAAAGATAAACAGCCATTAGCCAGAAGATATTGCATGACATTTGACCTCTCTCTGTGGAGCACAACAAATGTTACCCAGTAAATACAAAATGTATAGGCCTCTTTATTGTGTACTCACCTGCTGAACTACAGCCTCTATGCCTCTGTCTGGTGGTACC
This sequence comes from Triturus cristatus, assembly GCF_964204655.1. NCBI lineage: Eukaryota > Metazoa > Chordata > Amphibia > Caudata > Salamandridae > Triturus > Triturus cristatus. The sequence goes on along the minus strand of NC_140595.1, from coordinate 104,430,423 downwards.
CTTGGTCTGGCTACCACACCCTGATAAATAATATAAGAATGATGATATGACAGATAAACCACAATCTTCATTGTGTCTTTCTACTGTAATAATCTGTGTTGTTGTTGCCTAAGCTAGTGGTACTCAAGTTATCATACTTGCAAGGATAAAATAGGGAAGGTTATTGGAAACTATAAACTTTAAGTCCACGAGCAAAAGAAGGAGTAAAAGCAACAAAAAACAAGCACTGATTAAGCCAATAGGTCTGCCTCTGTCAATAATACAATGTTTTTAACAAACATATGCAACACAGAAAATAATTTGGCAAAAATATAAAAATGGTGTTGCAAAGCAGACCACCCACACAAGCGCTGCCATTGACAGACTCTTTTTTCAAGCGGTGGCGTACATATGCTCAAGTAAAAGGCAGACTCGTGGGGGGCAAGAGAGCAGCTGGATTAAGAGAGCAGCCTCAATGTTTCATACAGCATGCTGTGGTTGGCGGAAGCAAAAAATCAATGTTGCGTTAAGAGGCCATTGATGAAGAGGGCTGACCAATAGCTTCTGCATATATTGCATGGCCTTTGAAGAAGGGAGTTTCCCGAAACGCGTCAGGCTGCGGTCGGATGCTGTAATCGCTGTAAGGTGTTCCTTTCCATGCCAATAAAGTGTTTTTGGGGAAGACAGACCCGCGCTCGAGTGCAGCTCGTATTTTGGACATTCCCCATCGAGCAGAATATATATATATATATATATATACACATATATATATATACATATTCACAAAAAAACAAGCTTATAGGGACATTATAGTTAGCAAATAGGATTTGAAAAACCTTAGAAATTCACTAAAAAAACAGGTTACAGCGACGTTATAGTTAGGCTGACATTTCACTCGTACAAAACCAGAGAAATTCAGCCGTTATAGTTACATGAGTTAACTATAACTTGTGCCCCCGCAATGCACTGCTTATGACCTCACATATTACATCACTCATGACATGGTCAATGACATCACTGATGACATCTCAAATGACATCAGTGATGACATCATCCAGTGACTGTGAGTCTTTTAAAAAAGTTTATGAGTGTTAAATATATATACCTAGGTGTAAAACAGGCACTGATTTAGTGCAGTGTAAACAGGCCCATCAGAAATGCTTGAGTAAATATCTGATTTGTGGAAAAGAACAGGGAAAACATTGCGGTGTTCACATATTATTTTGTGTAAAAGCTGTATAAGAACGGACCCACTGTCTCTTCAAAAAAATTGTGAATAATATGCAAGCATCCTGGTCTTTCTTCTCTGTTTGGGCTATATTTTGAAATATCAAGAGAGGCGGCCATCAGTGTTTGCATATGACTAAGATTTTCAGAAGTCAAAACACGTTATGCCAGTAATCTTGCCATGGAATAAAGAAATTTACTCAAGCACGTCCGGTGAGCCTGTTTACACTGCACTCAAGGTAAGATTGAAAGTTTTGGGGCACAGCAGCACCCACAAGGGTTTTGTATTTTTATATTCATAAGTGGACTACGAGTACCAGGATACACTCGCACATACGCCCACTGGGGCGAAACATTTAATTATGTGCAGGTGGTCCGCTTTTCCACTGTATCCTTGTCAGCCAGTGAACAAGGGTGGATATGCCCGAAATGCGTCTGGCTTTTTTATTTGTGTTCTGAGCACCTAGCTGAAGGTTCGTGCAATCTACAGAATAAATGGTGAAAGCTCACCGTGTCGTGGCTTCTTCAACTTGGGGGCAACACAGGGATCTAGTTTTGGATATATATATATATATATATATATATATATATATATATATATATATATATATATATATATATATATATATATATATATATATATATATATATATATATATATATATATATATATATATATATATATATATATATAACCAAAACTAGATCCCTGTGTTAAGCTCAGTCACATCAGTGCCGAGTTTTGGTTATATATATATATATATATATATATATATATAACCAAAACTAGATCCCTGTGTTAAGCTCAGTCACATCAGTGCCGGGCGACAGGACACAGGGCCCTGTATTTTCGAAAAAGGTACTCGCGCAGCAGCGCAAGAAACGCCCGTACTCCAAAGGGGTGTTTTGAAAGGTTTATTGTGGCTACAAGAAACCTTTCCAAACACCCCTTCAGAGTGTGGGCTTTTCTTGCGCTGCTGCGTGAGTACCATATATATATATACACACACACACACACACATAATACACACACACACATATATACATACACACACACACACATACATATATATAAACACTCCACAGTTTAGCTACAGTCCAAGCCATTTCTGACGGCGGGCTCACGGCAGGGTAGTAAACCCCTAATATTCCACACCCCTCCGGTGACTAAGTCAATATCGCCAAAACAGCCAAAGAACCACCAGTGCCGCGGCTGCTTTTCGATCAACGATACTCTACCTGATACCCAAAGTCCACAAGGATATGTTAACACCGCCTAGGAGACCGATTATCTCGGCTTTTGGCAGCCTCTTTGAAACAACATCAAGATTCTTAGATCATTTCTTACAGGACTTTGTCAAGGAGTTGCCTTCCCATATCCAAGACACAGGAGACTTTCTGAGGAAACTGCATAAGACCACATGGGAAGAGGGGGACCTGCTAATTACCCTAGATGTCACCTCGCTCTATTCGAGCATTGCCCATACTGATGGACTGAGGGCGCTGAGTAATTTTTTAGGAAGCAGACCCCTGCGACTATATCAACATTCAGAAATGCTTATGAGAATGTCAGAGCTATGCCTGGAGAACAATCTATTCCAGTATGGTAGTGACACATTTAAGCAACTGAGGGGAAAGGCCATGGGCAACTGCTTCGCCCCCAGCTATGCGAACCTTCACATGGGCTGGTGGGAGGAGCAGGTACTCAGAACCGCATTTAGAAATTAATGGGAGAATAACATCACGTTGTGGGTCAGATTTATTGATGACCTGTTCATCATTTGGAGGGGGTCATTAGTTGATGCCAAAATGTTTATTGCTTCCCTGAATATGAATGATTTGAATCTGAAGTTTACTGACAACATAAGCTCTTCCTTTGTACACTTTTTAGATCTAGAGGTGTTTTAAATGATGGCTGCCTGCACACTCCCACCTTTAGAAAGCCCACAGCAGGCAACTCTGAACTGCACTGCAAAAACGTTCACCCCCAAAAGCTTAAACAGAGCATTCCCTATGCGGAACAGCTCCGCATGAAAAGAAACTTTGGCTAAGCAAGTTCCCTAGCACAAGCCCAGACTGAATTGACATTGAGGTTCAAAGAAAGAGGTTACAGCCAGGCCGTTGTTGATCAAGCCTTAGTCAAAGTGGACAGTATGTCAAGACAGGATATACTCTTTGGGGATAGTAAGAGGACCAAAAGAGACACCAACTCTCAAGGACAAGACATTAGGATGATAACCGGATTCAATGCCTACCATGCTAGGGTGAGAGCCTGCATGAGTAGGCATTGGCACCTGGTTAGAGGGGAATCACATCCTAAGCGGTTCGATTCCTAGAAAACTGCTCATCTCTTACAGAAGAGCTAGATCAATGCGGAAACAGTTAACAACAGTCCAGAACTGGTTGAAACAGAAAGCTGGCTCAAGGCCAATCCGGGGTTTAACAAATACCTGAAGTGCAAGGCCTGCAAGTATGGGGTCAACAAAAAAGAAGTACAGCTGCCACTAATGACTAAGCCTTGAAGGATTCATAGGTTTCTCAATTGTAGGAGTGACCATGTGGTGTACGTACTCCAATGCATGTGCCCCATGGTGTATGTGGGCAGTACCATCCATATGGCCCACATTAGAATTCTCCAACATCTGAGAGCAGTTAAAAATAAGGACCCAGCCTACCCAGTTGCCCGCCACATCAATGAAGTTCACAGAGGCAGAGTCGAGGATTTATCCTATTTCGTGATAGACTCAGTACCCAAAAAGAGAAGAGGAGGAAATCGGGAGGTCGAGCTGAGAAAGCTTGAGTCGCGCTATATTTTGATGCTCAACAGTAAAAGGCCAAATGGCCTCAACTCTGATGAGGGACTGCATATCCACCTAGTTTAATTGGGAGCACTGAGTCGAGCCCTTTCAACGTCTAGCCAGTTGTGACTTAGGGGGTGTTAACGAACAAATGAAGTCATACACAATTTCAGAAATGTGAATCTGTTATATGCTTTCATATGACCTCCTGCAATGAATTTTTAAGTGTGGATTTTTTTGTATAGACAGGGTGTGATTATGAGATTAGATGTAAAGCCCTGAAGTGTTTTTAAGAGCAATTTTAGTGTGAGGATTATATCCTCTCTATTGGTTTAACCGGGTGTGGGTGGATGTTTTTTTATAGGATTTATCTAAAGAAAAAATATTTCATGTGAAAATGTAATAATTGAGTTTGCACATAGGCAATTTTGAAGTAAGGAAGCAAGCACTAGCACTTTTGCATTATTTTAATGAGAACTGGATTTTAATTGTGCACTTGCACTTTATTCTCTATGACAGCTATTATCTCAATAAACATCTTTTGCACATATCTCTTATACATTGCTATATTTGCACTTTACGATTATTTTAGACCTTAGGGGCTATTAATTGTGTTTTGCACACAATCCAATGTGTATTTGCACTTTCAAATATTGGCAGCTATTAGCAAAATGATGCATATTTTGCACAAAATGTTTTAATGAACTGCGATTTGCTTGCCAGCAATATATAGACTGTAGGGTGGCTATATGCGAATCTGCACCAAAGCCGATAGATGAACTGGGAATTAGCACTTGCACTTTACTTCCAACTGCCTTACAAATCGCTAACTCAACTGTGGACTCACACTTTAAATTTATTCGACAGCTGTCAGCGTGCGACCAGTATAGTACTCAAAGAGATTAGCTAATGACACCTCAAACAACAGACAGTCCTGTGGACAACAAAATATTAGCACTGTACCACAGGTGCGGTGTCAGGGGCCATGAGGCCCATTTGCAGAGTGGTGGAGAAAGGGGGCATGGCCTCTGACCGCCTCTCAGTAATCCAGCTGTATGGGGCTTACTGGAGATAACAGGAGGGCTAGTTGGCAGAGTGGTGGAGTGATGGAGAAAGAGGGTGTGGCCTGCTATCAGTACGTCCTTAGGGGCCAACTGCCCCTCCTGTTATCTCCAGTAAGTCTCACACAGTGGGATTGCTAAGAGGTCTTCGGAGGCCATGTCCCCCTTTCTCCACCACTCAGCAACCTGGCGTACTACTGGTTGGGGGATGAAGTTCACTTTACTCCTGAGGGACCTTGGGGGCCAAGAAGCCCTCCTGTAACCTCCTGTAAGTCTACGCAACGGAATTCCTGAGAACTAGTTGGAGGCCCAGCCCCCTTTCTCCACCACTCTGTAAACAGGGTCATTATAATTAGCATATAGAATTTAAAAAACCTTAGAAATATTCGGAGTTTGATGCACCTTAGCAGGCCCCAACCCGAGAGACTGGGCGTCCCCAGAATCACATGCTTTTGGACTAGATAGATGGATAGATGGATAGATGGATGGATGGATGGATGGATGGATAGATGGATGGATAGATAGATAGATAGATAGATAGATAGATAGATAGATAGATAGATAGATAGATAGATAGATAGATAGATAGATAGATAGATAGATAGATAGATAGATAGATAGATAGATAGATAGATAGATAGATAGATAGATAGATAGATAGATAGATAGATAGATAGATAGATAGATAGATAGATAGATAGATAGATAGATAGATAGATAGATAGATAGATAGATAGATAGATAGATAGATAGATAGATAGATAGATAGATAGATAGATAGATAATGCCATACTGAACCAGATGATAAATGTTGGATATATCCAATGAGATGTAATCATTTCTTTTTTTTGTTATTTACAAAGCTGTTACAAGACAGTTTCCTTCCTACACTATGAAATGGAGATGAGAAGAAGTGAAAGCTGAGACATGGGTAGACGATAACAGTTTGTAACAAACGATGATGTGCAACAAAAACTTTAGAATTTCCTGGCCTTTCAAATTCTTTTTGTATTTGTCATTGCAGGTGGTGGGGCCTGGCACTCATTTTTGGAGGTGTGGACATATATTTTTATCATCAGACTTTGTCCCAGAACAAGACTGAGAAAAACAAAAAGGACACCCAGACAGGAAAGGAAATATTGCAAAGTGTGACACTGGAAGAAAGCAGGAATGGAAAGTAACCTTAAAGAGTGAGATAAAAGAGACCGTAAGTGCAAAGTGGTAGAAGAAAGAAGCATGAGGTGGAATCAAGATAAGGCATCCTTACAGTCAGCAACCACGTCATTAAACGGAGTTGGAAGAAGGCCTTAAAAAAACGTGGGCCCCTGCACTTATCTTTTTATTTTTTACAAATTAAGCACTCTCAGAACGTTACCAGTTCATAGTCTTTATGACGTTTTATCTTCTCACAACACACTTGTCCCCTTCAAGTTCAGCAGCTGATTTTGGAAGGACCAGTCAAATACAACAGTAATGGAATTAGACTTTGCCAAAGGTGATGTAATTGTTTACATCCTCGAAACAGTTTAATGAAAAAGCTGAAGGCATGTGTGAGCAAGTAATCAAGTTCTGGTTAAATCCTCAAAAAAAGGGCTTACTTTCTGTTAAGAGCAAGCGAGTGAGCAAAATAAGATTACACAGGCAACAACGGTTCCCAAAAGTGAGCAAATGAGTTAAAAGTAAGCGTGAAAGGAGGCCCAACAAACCTGAAAGAAACCCAAAATATTTCCTTAAGGAGGTTAACCTGTTGCTTATCACAGAGAAAAGGATCACTGAGGTTGAAAGATTGCGCCAATTGCCTGGAAGCGTTTGTGATTTAAAAAAATGCCTCTGGGTCTTATGTTCAGCAAAGAGTGCCCGCAGCAAAATGGGGGTGCGGTCCCCCAAGGAGCATTCCAGGAGGGTTTGTGGGAGGGTAGGAAGAGGTCAGAGATCAGCTAGAAGCAATCACTGCAAAGTCAATTAGAGAAACAACTTTAGAGAAAGTGTTTTTAATGAAAATATGGTGAAATGGTGGTGTACTTGCAGCAGAAATGCCCCCCTACCATCTCCAGGGGTGGGCGAGCCCACGCTCGCGCTGAAGCCTGCACTTACGGCTCAGCGTGGCGCGAGAGGGCTGTGACCGCTTGCTTTGAAATCCAGAGCGTGTTCCGTGTCCTCCTCAGCAGGGTGATGTCTGACTGTTACGTGTAACTAAATTATCTCCATTTTTTTTTACCCAAAATTCTTAAGGATTTCAACGAACACCGTGTGCTCTGAACACCAGTATTTTTAGAAACTGAGATCAGGGTTGGAAAAAGTCAAAAGGGGGCCTAAAAAATGGGGGGGGGGGGGGCATATTATAAAGGACGGCGTTAAAAATTATCGCCGGTGTAGCGGCAGTTAAAGCAAAGATAATGGGCTTGATAATATGCCCTGGAGAATTCTATTGGAATTCTCTGCAGCATATTATCAAGCCCATTATCGCCGCTTTAGCTGCAGTTTGCTGCCGCTAAACGGGCGATAATTTTAACGCCGTCCTTGATAATATGCCCTGTGGCTCCTGGAGGGAGGGCAGAGCTTCGAGGCGCTGTTGTTCATTTGCTTTTCACTGCTTAGAGATTGTCACCAGGACGAAACGAAAACGAAAGCATAAGTATTTCAGCATGGAGCGTAAGTATTGACGCGTGGAATGTCATGAAGTGCATTGTATTTTGTTAGATTGCCTTGCGTGCCACGTCATTTGTGTATATATAGAGCTGCCTTGACAAACTAAGGGTTAAAAACGATGAGTTGGAATGCTAACCAGAGCGATTGCCAACACTGTAGACCAATGGTTCTTACTCTGGGGTCCGAGGACTCATGGGGGTCCGCAAAGCCTGTTTTATGGGGTCTGCAACTGTTATACAAAATAAAATCATATTAAAAGTAATGCATTCAAATGAATAACGTATATACAAATAAAGAAGCAAATTTGAAAAGGTGAAGATGTTTTCTATATTTGATTGTGAATTAAACAAATTATTAAAATATTTAAGCATTTGTATGGTGTATAACAGTGTTTGTATTTTTGTGTATTGTTTTGACGTTCAAATAATAATAAAAATGTGCTTAGCCCTGGGGTCCCTACCTTCCAATAATGACTCAGTGGCGGTCCCAGGATTCCACTAGTGATTCTGTGGTGGTCCACAGAACTCAAAAGTTTACAAACCACTGGTTTAGAATTATAAAAACAATCCTCCCTTCACCTTTTATATGTTTGATGAAATGCTATAAGAAGCCATTTTAAGGATTGTTGAAAGAGAGTGTCATGGCTGACGTGTTGACCGCATGGTGGGTGTAGAACAGTAGCAGGTATCTGAACAGTGGACATGGAAGGCTGTCCAACATTAAAGCTATAACATGATGTATAAGTGCCTGTGTGAACAGTGCTGAGCCAGAGTCAGATCAAGGGCTGATGTGAGTACTGACAGAGGGTGCTCTGTACCATTCAATAAGAGCACGATTCTGCAATAATGGACCACGGAAGTAGCGTGCACATGGCGGTTGCAGCTCTGTGGCCCATTCAGAGAATCTCACCCCAAGGAGTCTGCGTTTCTTCAGAAACATAAGCCAAGGCCTCCGAGCTGTTGCAAAAACTCCCACAGTTCTGGCTTGAGGTCATTGGCCCATTGTACCAGCGAAGGCAGCTTTTATGAGAAATGACGAGACGTGAGAAAAGCCATGTAAAATGGAGATATTCAAGTCTGTGATGAGAGTGATGTCCACAATGAAGCCATAGAGATGTTCCCTGCTCGGAAGAATGGGGTATTGTGGCATCTTAAATATCGCTCTGTGTGCTCTGAGCAGAAGGTCGATGCAGGGTGAGAAGCGAAAAAGAAAATGACGAAATGGCCTCTATTTCCTATCAGCGATCCTTGATGGACCCGCCCAGCTGAAATTTCCCATAGATAGTGTTCAATGCCTTCATTCTTGAATCAAAATATTCAGTTATTTATACAGTGCATACTATTGAGTTTGAGCCAGTATCAAACAGCCCTTCTTTGAGGCGGAGAAGGCAGTCCAGGGCGAGCGAGAAGAGACTTGGCATCATTGAAGATCAGTTTTAGGCAACTGAGCAAATTGAATAGCCATTCCATTCTCTTATGCTGGATTTAATGGTGATATTATGCTGTTTGGATGTTTGTTTCAGTTCACATCTTGTCTTACAGATGACTTTGGTGCCATATTTGTACTTTGAATTAAAAAAAGAAGACAAGCACTGGCAAAGCCTGTAGGTCTGGGTTCAGTGTGCCAAATCATGAAAAGATAGGCCTGCAGAATTGATGTTTCTATGTGAAAGCACATTAAAGCATTAAAGTCAGACCTATTAGCATTGTCCATGTTTGGTAGTAGCAGTAGCAGTAGCAGTAGTAGTAGTAGTAGTGGTTGGGTATTGGTAAAATTGGTGGTGGTGCTGTACTACAGGTGAGTGTGGTAATGGTGGTGATAATGGAATGTGGTAATGTATTGGTGGTAATAGTTGCATTTGATGAATCATGGTGTTGTGGTATTGGTATTGTTGGTGGTATTGTTGGTATTGGTATTGGTGTTATTATAGGCAGCATTGATGGTTTATTGGTGGTGGTGCTGGTGATTGTGATATTGGCATTGGGGGTTATGGTACTAGAGGTATAGTCGGATGTGTTTGAGGTGGTTTTGGATGTATTAGTTGTGCCTGGTGGCACCGTTGGTATTGGCACTGGAGTGATATTGGTGTTGTTGGTGGTTTTGTTGATGGTATTATATTGATATTAGCGTAGGAGCTATTGGTGGCATGTGCTATTGGTGATGATGGTGGTAGTGTTAATGGTGGTAGTATTAGTGGTATTAATGGTATTGTGTGGTAATAATCGCAGTATTGATAGTGGTGGTGTATTGGTGGTATTGGTGATAATGTGTGTGCTATTGGTGGTGGGATTGGTATTTTTGTTGGTGGTACAGGTGGGGGTATTGGTGATGGTGATCAATTGGGGAGAGGAGATACCGCACTGGCAATTTGAGGAGGAGGTGTGGTGAGTAAAGAGCAGCAACTGGCTTTAGAATTCAATCCTCATTCATATAGTGAAAGGAGGACTGTAATAGGTTAGGTTCCCCACTTTCCTCTAATGCTGATGAGAGGGCGCACACCTAGAAGTCCTACATAGTGAGCCAGAGGAGAGCAGGGGAGAAGGAGATGCAATCTATAGTTTCTTGTTTTCTGGGCAGCTGCCATCACTAGGGCATGGACTGGCTACCAAGTTGGCAGAAAAAAGGGAAACCGAAGATAGACTATTGAAATCACTCTCAAGGCTGAGTCTGAGAGCAGCAGAACTTTTTTATGATTTCTTATTTACCACTCTCAAACACAGAAAATTAGGTATTTATTGAGCCCTATAAATAACGATTCTCCAGGTGAGGTGTGGCAAATATCTCATATTCCAAGTTTGGTAGTGGAAAATAGGGAATTTCATTTGGAAAGATCTTTGTAACACAGTAAATTCTAAATGATCAGTCTTTTCTTCACTTTTTCTCAAGTAAATTTCAGCAGGTTTGATCTGTGTGAAATTTGTCAGGGAAAATTCTTGGATTGTGGCATTTATAGCAAAAGTGATAACCTCAAACTTCACGTAAACCTCTGTTTGAGGGGGAATCAGAATTTTCCCTATGGAGCTCATTGTCGTTTTCCCCAGGTTATCCTAAGTGTGCATGTTGTGGCCCACTTTTGCTTTGCACACGTTGCAAAATATCATGCTTGTTTTGGGGACACATTTTTATTTTGCAAATAGGTGGCACATATTTTTGTATTTTGTTCTTCTGCAGGGATTCAGTCTGAACATCTCATCCAAAGTCAAACAACACTGCTCCTTATTATTCTCTGTGGTCGAACACTAGCACCCAGACATAATAGAGAAATCTAGCTGCTGTTTTTAAACTCACAAGTTTTATCATCTAACCCGGGAGTTGTCATTTTGAAAACAGACAGAGTGAAGACTTACTCACAGAGCAAAGGTCCTGAGAGGAGAGAACTGCACTAACTGAGATGTAGAGCAACCACCTGTTGGACTTGGCCTTTTTTGCAGGGTCATCCCTAAACTTTTTGCCTTCCTCCTGTATTTTTTCTGACCTGGTGTTGGCTGTTTTATGACTCTGGGCACCTTACCACTGCTGACCAGTGCTAAGGTGCATATGCTCTCCCTATGGTAAAATTTATTATGTGAATTGACTTCCATGATTGGTTTATTTGGTTTACTATCAGTCCCTAGTGGAGTGCACCAAGGGTGCCAAGGGCTTGTATATCCAAATGCTGCTAGTGGGCTTGCAGCACTGGTTGTGCCACCCACAGAAGCAGCCTGGTAAAATGTGTCTAAGGTCTGCCATTGCAGAACCTGCATGCAGTCTGGTACTGTCATGCTAACTGGGCAAGTGTCCCAACTTGCCAGTCCCTAAACCTTCCCTTACCTTCATGTTAGTCACCCCTAAGGTAGGCCCTAGGGCAGGGTGCATTTTAAGGATAAGGTAGGACATGCCCTGAGGTGTGTGGCATGTCCTAATAGTGAATTACAGCCATTTTCGTTTTTCACTATTGTAAGGCTACCTGCTCTCCATAGGCCAGAATGGGCTGCTAGATTATAACACCCTATAATCCTAGCAGGCTCAGGAAGCATGGTAGAAATTCGTGTTTAGTATGCCTGAACTCAGAATAATAAAATACATCTTTTAGCAAAGGTTATTTTAATATCCTGGGTTTGCAAATGCTACTTTTAGAAAGTTAGCCTTTGCCTGCCTGGCCATTTCAGTCCGCCTCTGCGCTGTGTGTGTGTTCTGCCTAGCAACAGTAGGAGCAGGGCTGGGGAATTCCAGGAGACAGGCTGGCTGCCAGGTGGTGGGTAGAGAGATTACACCAGGATGGGTGGGAGGAGTACACCTTGACTCTTGAATAGACCTGTGCTCTGCCACCACAAAGCCGGCTCCGCCCCCTGTGGAGCGGCTGATGTCCCTGCCCTGCTGCTGAAAGGAAAAAGCAGAGTCACCACAACAAAGTGCTCCAAAACTGGACTGAGCCAGGCCCAGGCCCCCTGGCGACAAAGAAAAAAAGATTTGCGCTTTAAAAGAAGGAGCCCTGCTCCTAAGAAATCAGATCCTGCTCGTGACCAAGAAGTACGCTCTGCCTGAGGAGGAGGAACCTGAAGCTGAAAGGGGGAAGCTGTCCCTAAGTCTGGAGGACTGGCCTGCAGTGGTTGCCTCGCTGCCAAAGGAGAGAAGAAACTTACAAAGACTTGCGTTATTTATCTACTCAGAAGACTCGTGCTCACAGCAATCTCCAAGGGCTTGATTGAGCTTGCCCCCTGAATCGAACCCCAGAACCAGTGGGTTCACCGTGTCTCCGCTCGTCTGAGAATCGAGCCGTGTGCTTTCTCCCGCCGGAGTGCTCTGCGCACCTCCACCCCCTCCGAGGGCCGTGACACCCAGAAGCTGGCCGCCTCCACTCGCCGAGAGCCCCGCTCTACCTGAGTCGCTCTTGACCCATCGGGTTTGGCCGCCCCGCTTCCCTGTCGCCTGCCTGCTACCGGAGCGTGCTTGGTGCCCCCTCGCCCTCCCGCCGGATTTCTACCTGGAACGCGAATTCAAGCCCCGGACGGACGCCCGTACGTCGCACGTACCCGGCCGCCCCGCTTCGCCTCCACGGAAGAGTCAGACCGCGCCGCTCCCTGAAGTGACCTCTCGCACCACCCGTGTCAGAGGGCCTGGGCCGCGCCTGTCCACCGAAAGCCGCCCGCTGGTTCTAGATCCGGAGTCCCTCGAGGCGCAGTACCTGCGCCCCCACCGAAGGCTCGTCCAACACACCGCACGTCCCCAGGTACAGTGAACTCTCTCTCGGACTCAGGGTCCGCAACGTTCTGATTTCCCCGCATCACTGTACCTCGGGTGCGCTGCGCATCACCGTGACTGGACAAACTCGAAAGAGCGCTACGAAGCGCCCGTAACAGAAGAGAACAGTGCCTACATTTCCATCTTGTGGCTCTCATCCCGCAACCGTTATTTATGGTCTTGTACTAAGCCTGCATAACAAAGAAGCTTTTATATAAAGTATACGTATTTTTTATACAACTTACGCCTGGTGTCCATTTGTGGGGGATCGTTGTGATTTACTGTGTGTCATCATAAATGCTTAACTGACTTAGCGCCCTGAAGTTTAGCCCTGACTGCTCGCGCCACACTACCTATAGGGTGAGCAGGGGTTGTTCTGAAGGGATAATTCTCTTGCCCTGACTGGCAGAAGGGACCACTGCTTTTCACAAGTAACCACCTGTGCCAACCAGAGGTTCACCATTCTAACACTACCTATGTATGTCAAGTATGGGGTTTGCCACTAATCCCAGAGATCTATAATATATCATTGTTTTCTATAGTGACGGTAGGCTTAGGCAAATCTATCTGCTAATATGACAGAGCATGTTATTGTGTAAAGTCTTCTAATTATGCTAATCAAATTTTGAACGGTATATGCTTTCTAATTGCAGCGCAGTTGCCCCTAATAGAGCACAATCGTTTTAATAAATATTTAAAGCAGTGGCGGCCGCCACTATAAAGAGGAGGTGCGACTGGCGGATGGGGCGCGGGAGGGGGAGCGTGCTTGGGGGAGGCTAATAATTTTAAAAACTGAAAAACACTTACCTGGAGCTGCTGCCCGCCTCCCGTGTGGCGCCTCGTCCTTCCTGGTACCAGCAAGCACTGGTGCCGCATTATGGACTCCCTGCAATCCCCGCACTGCTCTCCTGTAATGAGAGCAGCGTGGGGATTGGCCTGAGCGGGCTTGAAAAATGCTCTGCTCAGACCAGGGAGTCTGTGGGAAGTTCTCCAGCCCGGCTATTCAATGCAGCCGATCTGGAGAAATCTAAGTGCGCATGTGTGTTTTGGTTGGCCTGGGACGGCCGGCCAAACACATATGCGCACTTAGTGAGTGCACATAGTACTCCTCCTTCCCATGCCCCCCTCCCTGCGCAAACTTGCTCAGAGCCGGTAAATGAAAAATAAAACAATGACATCATTTTATTTTTCATTTGCTGCCTCTGAGCCAGGCAGTGGGGCAACACTTCTCCGCCATTGCGGAGGAGCCGCCGCTGATTGTAAGCTTTTTTGTGTCTCTTTTTCATTTACTGTGGACAGGTATAGGTGAGATAAAGAAAGGTGATGACCTGCTTTTGTGATCCCTCAAAGGGTCAAGAGTGTTGTGTTCTGGGGTGCCGAATCACTTGTCTCTCTGGGAAGGGCAAGTGAGGCACTATTAGCTAGTTGGATTAGGGTCCATAGGTACTGATGTGGTATGGTGACTCAGTCCCTACATTCTGATGTTCTATGGTCCCAGGCATAGTTCTGCTTCTGAGCAGAATCCCTGCAACAAGCAAGATAACCTTTATTACGTAGATAGACTTACAACCTAAGATTGAGGCTGCCTAATTGAGTGTGGGAAATTTTTTATGCGAAATTACTCCGCCCATCCAAAATAGACTAGAGGATGCATTTTGTGATACAAATTCTGTTAAACACGTTTAACGTTTTTCATAATTTCATATCATTTTCCATCATTTATCTACATTTTTGCAGAATTACATGTAGTTATGGAAAAGTAATTTACATGCATTTAGCACACCGCTTGTATGTAGCTTGGTGCTAGTATTTTCAGTATTCATGTTAGATTGAGAAAAAACATTACTTACAAATATAAGTTGTAGTCTTCAGCTTTCGTCCAGTTCGGTCCATTAAAGAGCATATTAAAAGTAAAATACAACAACGAAAGAAGAAAAGGACCTTAAAAAAACGCAAATATTGCTGTATATAGCAATGCCAAATCCCAGCACATTTATGATTAGTGAAAAAAAGTTTAAATAATAAACATAGTTGTCTCTGTGAACAAGAATGAATATTAACGAGTTGCCTTCAAGCTTTCTGGACCAAGAACATCAATAATATTGGGGGATATTGAAAAAAGAGAAACAATAGCTTTGCAAACCTTAACACACCAGCCACATAGGACTTCTTGTGGCTCATATTGAACTGATACTGCTATATGTCACTATATCGCCAGACATTCGTTTAACTTCCATGATCTGGACCATAAATGGAATGAGATCCTTTCTGAAGATGTACGCACTTGACAGATTTTATGGTAGAACTTGTTTTGGATATAAGTATAAATGTCAAACATACTTTAAAAAGACAAGATTTAAGGTGGCTACGGGAAAGACTAAAATAGAACATATGAATATTTGAGGAGAAAATAATCTAACAGAATTATCCTATTGAGTTTCAGATTTGGGCGAATAAAGTTGAGTATTTTGAAGACACTTGCAAAAACGCACACAAACAGTTGAATACTTTCTGAAGAGTTTCTTGCAGTCATATCTCTTTACACACTCCATATATGACTTTGCTGCATGTGAGCATATATGGATGTATCTTAATGTATATAGGTATCTTGCGCCAGCGTTTGTTCAGTGGTGGTTTTCGATTGAAGAACTGGGAATATATAGGGAGATGGCGAATGGAAGATTACGTCATAGGTAGTTACTACTTGAAATCGGATTGCACAGCCCACCCCCCTTGCCTGCACTGCTTTGGAAGCTCAATAAACAAGCATTGGCATATCCAATAGGTCTCGCTTTTGGGACCTTATAAGTATTTAGTTATGCAACTGTTGCATGGCTAAACACTTATAAGGTCCCAAAGGCAAGACCTATTGGCTATGCCAATGCTTGTTATTGCTAGCGATGCCAACACGGAGGAAGGCAAGGTATATGGGCAGTACAACACTGGTTGCATCATTGCATTTTTTTGGTTTATTGAGGGGCGGAAGGCAGAAGGCAACATATTTGGAGGGAGGGGGCAGAGGGTAACACAGAGGGAGAGACATTGAATCAAGGGCAACAAGGGAGGGCTTAGGGAGGGGCTGGGAGCAAACACACAGACAACAGAGGGTGGGAAAGGCGGAGGTACGGAGGTACACTGAAGACAACAGAGTGTGGCAGAAGGGAGGGGCTGGGGACAAGAAGACAGAGAGGGGAGGGTTGGCTATGCCAATGCTTGTTATTGCTAGCGATGCCAACACGGAGGAAGGTAAGGCATATGGGTAGCACAACACTGGTTGCATCATTGCATTTTTTGGGGGTTTATTGAGGGGCGGAAGGCAGAATGCAACACATTTGGAGGGAGGAGGCAGAGGGTAACACAGAGGGAGAGACATCGAATCAAGGGCAACAAGGGAGGGCTTAGGGAGGGCTGGGAGCAAGCACACAGACAACAGAGGGTGGGAAAGGCGGAGGTACCGAGGTACACTGAAGAAAATAGAGTGTGGCAGAAAGGGAGGGGCTGGGGGCAAGAAGACAGAGAGCGGAGGGTTGGCTATGCCAATGCTTGTTATTGCTAGTGATGCCAACACGGAGGAAGGCAAGGCATATGGGTAGCACAACACTGGTTGCGTCATTGCATTTTTTTTGGTTTATTGAGGGGCAGAAGGCAGAAGGCAACACATTTGGAGGGAGGGGGCAGAGGGTAACACAGAGGGAGAGACATTGAATCAAGGGCAACAAGGGAGGGCTTAGGGAGGGGCTGGGAGCAAGCACACAGACAACAGAGGGTGGGAAAGGCGGAGGTACAGAGGTACACTGAAGACAACAGGCAGGAAGGGAGGGGCTGGGGGCAAGAAGACAGAGAGCGGAGGGTCGGCGGAAGAAGGAGCATGGTGGGTGGTAAGTATAGGAGGGGGACAGGTAAAAAAATTGAAGGTAGATTATGTGTGGTGGCGTGAGGTCTCACACTGACAATCCATCATCGCGATCACTGTAAATGCAAAAGTGATCGCAATGACGCACACTTGGGATGCGCGCGCATCAGCGGGGGAGGGGTATGGTGCAGAAGGCTTGCACAGGATGGCTGGGTGAGAAGGGAGGGGGGAATGCGGGGAGCAGCTGTGCGCGTGCACGCCATCGTGCACTGTAGCTTGTCGCCAGCACAAAGAGGTGGGTAGCACTTTCTAAACCCACCTACTAAATGTCTCGCCAGACCAGCGCATGCGCTGGGTCAGGCGAGACCTAAAAACATACCTTAGCCTGAGGAGGCCTGTCCTTATGTACCTCAGAAACAAGAAACTGTATTGAGAAGAAAGACCTAGAATTTGCTATTTTTCTCACTTGTGACCTTTAAAAAATGTGTTTTGAAGAATCCACTTATTAATACACCTTTCAATGCTTTAAGCAAATCCCCTTACTCCACTGGTCTATCCCACCTTTTTAGGTCTCGCCTGAGCCAGCGCATGCGCTGTCCTGGCGAGACTTTTAGTAAGGGGGCTTCAAAAAGCTCCCCACACACTTTTGCTTGTGGCCTAAAGCTTGCAGGTACGTGCACAGGTGCCATCTGGCTTTCCTCTCACGTCATGGCTCCTTAAGCGCATCGCTCGCGGGCACCCTTACAGCACGCGCACATCGCACACGACTCGCCAGACGTGCTTCCTTGTTTTTTTTTTTTTACTTTCAGCGCGCACGCTTGATTCTTCTGGTAACTTTCTTTTTGCTTCTTTATTCCACTTTTTTTTCTCTCTGTAACTTTTTCCTGTTTTGTTCCCCTTATTAGTGCTAGCATTCTGCCTGTCTATACTTTGTTTTGTCTCTTTATACATCGTTTGTAAATATCTGACTTCACTTTTCGATAACAGTTTTAACATAAAAAGTGCAGTAAGGTAAAGCTTCTATTTGTTGTGTTTTTTCATCCCTAAGTTCCTTTACCTCTTCCTACATGTTTTTCTTTCTCACCCCTTTGCATCTTCTAGTAACTCTTGTCGTCCTTTCTCTATCACCCTCAGTGTGTGTGTCTGTCCCTTGCCTCCGCGCGCTGTCAGTCCAGCTGTCTCCCTTACTTTCTCGACTCTCCTGAACCATTTCACAATTTGACCTCTCCATGTGCATCTCTTCAGTACATGTTCGCCCTCCCCGGACCTCACTCTCTCGTTATCACTCCTAGTTTTTCCCAGTACTGAGGTTGGCTTGTGTTTTGTCCCGTTATTGCAGCAATGTGTCTTTGCTTTGATCCAACCCTTGCCTCCTTGTCTTCACTCACTGTGTGTTTTACTGCACACTTCTATTCCTTGATGTCGCACTCTAATTGTGCTCGCGGGCACCCTTACAGCGTGCGCACATCGCACACCACTCACCAGACGTGCCTCCTTGTTTTGAATGCTTCAACCGAGTGCACACATCTAAAGCCTGACAACCGAGTGCACACATCTAAAGCCTGGCAACCGAGTGCACACATCTAAAGCGCATCATGCGAGTGCAAACATATAAAGTGCGTCATGCTTCTTACCGTGGGACACGGGTGCCATGGTGTTCTGCCTTTCTGCTGTTATCATTCTTGTGACAGACAACTGAGTGCTGACAACCGAGTACACACATCTAAAGCCTGACAACCGAGTGCACACATCTAAAGCGCGTCATGCTTCTGACTGTGGGACACAGGCGCAGTGGCGTTCTGCCTTTCTGTTGTTATCATTCTTGTGACAGACAACCGAGTGCACACATCTAAAGCGCGTCAAGCGAGTGCTCACATCTAAAGTGCGTCATGCGAGTGCACACATCTAAAGCGTGTCATGCTTCTGACTGTGGGACACGGGTGCCGTGGCATTCTGCCTTTCTGTTGTTATCATTCTTGTGTCAGACAACTGAGTGCACACATCTAAAGCGCGTCATGCTTCTGACTGTGGGAATTTAAATTATGTAGGCCCCTACAGTAACCTTCATTACTGAATAAACATGCAAAAAACACATATTTTAACTTTAGTTTTTACACTGACAAGTAAACAGGAAATGACATAACATACTTATTTACACATTTAGACAGGGATATTCACATAAACAAACATTAAAACACAAAATTATTGGTGCTATTCTTGCAAGGATATTGCCTACCACACAACAACATACGAAACAAGCATTGGCATAGCCAATAGGTCTTGCCTTTGGGACCTTATAAGTGTTTAGTTATCCAGCACAATATCCTTGGTGCAACAACATCAAGTGTTGCATGGCTAAACACTTATAAGGTCCCAAAGGCGAGACCTATTGGCTATGCCAATGCTTGTTCTACTTGCTGGTGCCTTCCTCATGTGGGATGTCTTTATGTCATTATAACTGGAATGAAACTCTTTTGTGCAACTGATGTCACAACCAACATTAACTTGCAAAAAGAAGCACACCACAGAAGCAAACACATTCAATAATCACGCAAGATGACCTACGCCAAACAGCAAGTTTTGAACTACAAACACAGACGAAAGCTCACATACAATGGTTACAACTCCACTAACATAACCCTAAAGCACTTTATTGGTGTGTGCAGCCAAGAACCAGGCAGCAAACCTCAGTCCAGGCACCTCAGAGTACAGCTGCAATACACATTGCAGACAGCTCAGAGCCATGTCAGAAACACAGCTCAAAAAACAAAAGCACAAAATGACCAGTAACATAACTTAATCCAGTTAATTTCATTCTGAAGATGAAACCTCTCTCTGTTTCAAGTGATTTCATTGGAAATGTAGAAGTGCAGGAAGTCACCATCCACAGTACCTGTTTGCTCCTAAAAGTGTGGGTACTTACCCATCAAATCTACTGCAATAGTGCTGAGAAGTGGAGGTACTCTCCCTTTCAAGTAAAAGAAGTGCAGGTACTCGGTACCGGACAGTACCTGCCCAATTAAAATACTGCTTTTTTCTGGCCCACAAAGTTCCCCATCGCAGTTTCAAATGTTAGGACAAGCCGCGGCCAGTGCAGGTAAGAGTGGTGAGCAGGGCCGGACTGGCCTTAGCGGGCACCGGGCAATCCCCCGGTGTGCCGCACGGGTGGGGGCCGGTTTTGGGCCCCTGGGGGCCGTTTTTGTTACAGGGACGTTTTTGCAGCATAGCTACAAAATCAGCCCTGTAAAAAATCGTCCGAAAACCGGCCCTGGCAAAGAGCTCGGCGGCACCCCCAAGCCCCGGGGGGGCCGGCAGAGCACTTTGCCAGGGCCGGTTTTGGTTCCCAGTCCGGCCCTGGCGGTGAGGCGCTGGGGCCGGCTGGGTGGTGGGAGGGGGATTTCGACGGACGATGACAAATTGAATGAAAAAATTTAATTTTCCCTCGTATGCGTCCATCCAAATCACCCTCCCCCTCCCCCCGGCCATACCGCTTTTACCAGCACGGGCCGCGGCTGGTTAGGTTGTGTGTGGCACACCACCCAGAGGTCCCGCCTGGACCTGGTTTCAGCTGATAGCGTGATCTAAGTCAACTTGCAACAACATATTGGATAAGGCTTTCCAGTGGAACTGCCAAAATGCTTTTTGAAACTGTAAGTCTGTGTTCTGCTTTCTGTTTCCCCAAAGCAAAGCATACTTTAGATAACGCGTCGATAATGTTTTGGTTTCTCTGTCTTGGTTTCTCTTGGGCTCCTCCCTTGGGGGCCGCTCAGACACATTTAAATCCTTCTTCCGTGAGCGCTTGGGAACTGGGAACGGTGTCAGAGGGCTGAGAATGTGACGCAGCAATAAATAGCGAAGCCACAGAGGGGAAAGGGAGATAAGAAAGAGGGAAAGCGATAAATGGAGAGGAGATGAGAGATACAATGAGAGAGGGAGAAACAGAGGGGCAGATTTACAAGCCCTTTGCGCCACTTTTGCGTCATTTTTAACATGGGAAAAGTGACGCAAACGCAAGGGGCTTGTAAATCTGCCCCAGAGAGAGAGGGGAAGACCAGCACAGAAAGAGCGATAAACAGGTACATAGAGACATAAAGGAGAGCTACAGAGAGAGCGAGAGAGGTGTGCATAGACCAGAGCGAGCGAGAACGCGATGGTCAGGGAGAGAGTTTGTGATAATTGAGAGGAAGACAGAGAGAAAGAGACCGTGGAGAAAGAGAGAAACCACTGACATATAGAAAAAGATACCCAGTTGAAGGGGGGGGGGGGGGGAGTTTGACGTGGAGCAGGAGAGAGAGAAAGAGGTTGCGTCGAGGCAACTTGTTTTTGTCACTCAAAAAAAGAGTCTTGAGTAATGGGACTCGTGCGCCTTTAAATTACAATCTCGGCGGCTGTGGGTGGCAGGCTGATCTTGTCCAGTACAAGAGAGACGCCTCTATCACAGTAGCCGGTGATGACGCGGCCCCTCCGGGCATGCATTCGAGGGATGGCGTGTGCCCGCGCTCTGTTTGTACCTTAGGCAGGAGAGGGGGCGCTGTGACCCCAACACTCATCTGAAAAGTAGACAGTGAACTTCCAACGCCAATATCAACGTGCAATAAATTAAGAGGGCGCTTTACATGGCATCCTGATCGTTTCGAAGCACCCTGTGGTCTTTGCAAGCAGACGTGTATATTTGGAAATCTGCTTCTGCCTGGGAGCACTGTATTAGTGTAAATGAGGCATGACTGAAACAGAGCTAATCAAGCCGTATAAGGATGGTCTAATGTGGTGGGGGATTCCTGAGCCATCTAAAGAGGGTACATGAGACTGGCATGAGATATGACAAGCCACAAAAGTAGGGACAAGGGACATTCTAACAGGAGGTTTCAGCCAGGCACCCAACGCCCATTGGGCTCAAAGGGCTGAGGCAGCTTCCCGGGCACACACACAGCCGCACCCGAGTACTTCACAGGTCTTTCTTTAAAAGACCATTTACCTGCTAACAAGGCTTAGTTGTTATTCACCCCTTCTTAGAGCCCCTGCATCACCACTCGGACAATTGCTGGAAGAATTAGCCCCCCCAACCAACATTTTTTGTAGCCCCCCCCCCCCCAAATGTGTCTCTAGTTGCGCCTCTGGTTTCAGCCATACAAGAATTATCATGAAATCTGGGCTGTGCATTCAGTAAGAGAAGTTCCGAGTTTCACCTACATTTGTAGGGGTAGTGTTATGAAGTTAGTATCATTGTAGGTGGATATGTGCCAAATTCATTAAGGATGTCACCACAAAGAGCACCATTTCACCATTAGAGAGGATTTTTGAAGAGGAAGGTGTTCCAGTCGTGTTGATACCAGACAATGGGACCCAATTGACATCGCACAAGATGTTTTTTTTAGAAAGGTACAGTGTAAGACACTTGTGTACTTCACTTTATAACCCACAAGGTAATGGAATGGTGGAGAGGGTTAATCGTTTAGTCAAAGGGACTAAATAATTGGCTGTGGTCAACCGGTGTGATGTGTTGAAAATGGTGGGTGAGATGGTATGGGCGTATCGGACCACTAGTCATAGTGTCACTCATAAAATTCCTTTAGTTGAAATGCGTGGAAGGAGGCCTGGTAGTAAATTAGTACCTTTTTGGTTGAGGACTGGTGTTGAGAATGGAAGACATAGAGGTGACAGTTTGAGTAAAATCTCTATTAGTGTTGGCGATTGGGTTAAGGTGAAATTGGGAAGAGTCATTAAAGGACTCTCCAAGTACAAAGGTCCAAGTACAGAGGTCCCTTTCGAGTGGTCCGGGTGAGCACATTTTTTGTGGTTTTGGACAATGGGGAGAGGTGGAATCTCAGGAATGTGGCATTTTATTAGAGAGGTGGTGATTGTATAAGAAGGGTGGATGAAGGATGTTCGAGGGTGATGTATGAGGGACGATGAGGTGAGAGTCGTCGGGAGAGTGGAGTGAGTGTGGAGTCATCTAGTGAAGGGGAGCAGGATGATGGGAGGAGCTCAAGGATTCGCAAAGCACCCACTTATCGTGTTGACTACGATAGATCATGATCTGAATTTTCTGTTGTTGCTTTTATGTCTTTTGTTATTTAGGAAGGAAGGGGATGTGTTGTGGAGTTAGTATCATTGTGGGTCTGGGTCATGCACTTGTGTTCTTTGTTCTAAGTTGTTATTAGAGTGGAAGGCTGAAGAACTTCCAAGGTTGGCAGTTTCCCCTGGCACCTTGTGGAGGACTGAAGCCAGGTTGTGTTCTCTCATTAAAGCGTGAATCTTATACACAACACTCGGTGTATAGTGATTACTCCCCTCTCTACAGGTAGCAACAGTACAACGCACCCCTGCAGGATGTAGTGTGGCATGTCACGAGACCATGACTGTTTGACGCTTACAAAAAATAAAGTAGACCACGTTATCACTGGAGTTCAAAGGCCACAGTTTTATGAAGCAAGCACAAAATATGTCATTTATGACCAGGCATGGTAAGGTTACTCGGAACTGTAATGGCAATTTTAAGATTAACTCGACAAGTGAGATGTGGTTCAGCAAACCGACTATGAGGCATAAGACCTCCTTTCATAAAGGGGCCCTTTAAATTTTCACAGCTGTGCTGACTACCAAAGACTTACATTTCCTCACCTTGTGGCGTTGGCCAACCACACATTGTGGGGAGTAAAGTGCTCCCCTCAAATGTGTGACTGTGCGTCAGTGAATTTGGCATATAGTCTCTCCTGGGCATGCCATATCTCGTCGAGTAATATAAAATGACTAGAACAGACAAATGTTGCTTAGCTTGCCCATGCTAAGTTCTATATTGTTCAGACCTGCGTCCATTTTGATTAATAATGAAAAGCAGTAAATACTGATGCGTAGAGTATTTCAACTGGTCTTCCTCAACTATATTTGAAACCTATCTTTCTATGGTGGGACATGTATGGCGCTTGCACCATGCATGCAAATATATTGCATTCCATATTTATTGTAAAGGGCTTTGGGTCAGCATTCTTCAGCCACTGGCCAATGGTTGAGCAGCGGCGGCTCTTGCGCTATGGTGGAGGAGCGTCGCCCCGCCCCCCGCCAGCATTTTTAAAAGTGTGAAAAATAAAACAACTTCAAAACCTGTTTTATTATCATTTTATTTTTCCTTGTGCCAAGGCTTGGGGGCGATGCCAGGGTGGTGACAGGCTGGGCGGGGAGTGCTCGGCACTGCCTTCACTGGGCATGTGGGTTTGCCCGGCCATCTCAGGCTGGCCAAACCCACTTGTGCAGTGACCCGCTCTCCAACCCCAGCTGCATTGTCCGATTGGGGGGAGCAGGCACAGGCTCCCAGTCTGTCCTCAAGCATAAATCATCAGAGCTCTGGCCAATCATGAAGCTGCTCTCATGATGACAGCGGCTTCAGGATTGGCCGCAGGGCAGGCTGGGAGCCTGTGCCTGCCTGGCAGTGGAAAGAAGAGATCAGCAGAAGACGCGACACGACACGATCACGGGGCGCAGGTAAGTTCTTTTTTTTTTCAAAAGTCTCTGTCGTCCCTCATCCCTGATGACGGCTGATAGCCAGAAACCGGTCCTAGGATGCTTGATTCCGGTCCAGGGAAGACATGGCTTGGCAGTTCGGGCTGGACTGTTCCCATGAGGCACAGGGTCAAGACTGATTTGCATATGGCCATGTCTAAACTGGGGTGGTGTAGTGGGCAAAAGAACGATGGATTTAACCCAGATCTCTTGACTGGGGGAGAATGTATGCATTGTCAGCATTCCGTCCATCATTTGTTTGTTGTAACGCTTTTCGCCCTAAGTGGGATGGGTATTCCCAGACGTGGGACCCGTGCTCACTACGCCACTGGAGTCAAGCTATCCTGGCTGATGACGGCTGATAGCCAGAAACCGGTCCTAGGATGCTTGATTCCGGTCCAGGGAAGACATGGCTTGGCAGTTCGGGCTGGACTGTTCCCATGAGGCACAGGGTCAAGACTGATTTGCATATGGCCATGTCTAAACTGGGGTGGTGTAGTGGGCAAAAGAACGATGGATTTAACCCAGATCTCTTGACTGGGGGAGAATGTATGCATTGTCAGCATTCCGTCCATCATTTGTTTGTTGTCCCTCATTCCCCCCTCCCCCTCCCCAATCCTCCTCTTTTCCCCTGAAACAAGCCGCTCCTGGGCTGAGACATTATTAATCACATTTTCTATCAGCAACATTTGAGATCAGTAACCAATTGACCCGGTAGCACTGAGGAGCGAGCGCTGACAAAAGCATTACAAAACTACATGATACCAAAAAAATGTTGCTTTATTTTCTGTGGCATTGATTTTTCAGCAGCTATTGTTAGTGCTCACACCCCAATGCTATGCCCTACTTGCTGACTGATTCTCAATATGGCAGCCATCTTGGAACAGTATTCTGTTGTAGTGTATTGTATTGCAGCATTCCTATCTACGCACTGATATGCAAAGATTCTGAAGTGTATGGACGCGAGAAGGGAGCTGGGAGTAGTTTTATCTATTAGCGTTGGGTATTGTTGTCATGTGGGATGCCCAAGAGTTTGTTCCAAGCTTGAAGCAGTGGCATATGGGTGTATTTTACGCTTGTGTAGAAATGAAAAGCGAATGAGGATAGGTTCACAAGCAGCATTGACAAAAGCATCTGAAAATGGATACTATAGCAAAAAAGCGACCATTTTTAGGTTTCGCCTGCACAGTGCTTGCGATGTGCTTGAGAAATCTATTGCTTTTAATATAAACTTATAAGGAACTTTCATCCGGCCTCCTCTCTTTCCTGGCTTGGCATTGGTTCTTGTGTGTGCCACTTACCTTTCCTCCATTTCTATTGGTTATATCATATTTTCCTGCATTTACCAATGCTTGTTCCTCATCTGCTTTTCTTATCAGTTTCCCGCCGCCGAAATACTGTTAACATCCGCTTTGGTGGGACTATATTTTCATAAAGTTTTGCCTTTTACTCTTGCAGCATATTTATATATGAATCACCCGGAGAGATGAAGTAATTTGCATAGAATCACAGGATGTTGATCAGCGCCGCGGAGACTCAAACCGGGATCCCCAGCCCTTGAGTGAGCAGCTCTGGCCGCTGCTCCACATTCTCTCCACTCCCCTGTTATTTGTTAGGGAGCTCTTTCCTTCTCCCAGATGACGATTGATGAATACAGCTCTTTATTCATTACATAGGCTAAACCAAAGCATTACCAATGCTTGTTTTTGTTGCATCCAATTTTCAGATGTTTGTGTCTGTGCTCGTTCCTTAGTGATGTGAGCCAAACAAGCACTGGCAAAGTAAATTGGTTTTGCAAACTCACCCCTGATCCAAAGACCACAGAAAAGCCAAACCCATTGACATTGCTGATGTAGCAAAATGTTGGATTTTTAAAAAGTCATTATGGCCTAATACCATTTTGGTTGAGTTTGAATCTTTTTTGTTTTTTAATTCTCTACGGAATCTATCCTCTTTGCATATTTAAGATGACGAAATGTACTTTTCAAAAATGAATATATGTTAACTAAACAAGTCTTTTTTTAGATTGCCCTGATAAGTGTGACTTGTAAGTTGGGAGTAACCAAAGTCAGGAAAAAATTTCATTGAACATGACTAATAGAAAGCATTCTAGGCAAATATGGGAAGGAATGGAATATATGGTTGGTTATTTTCCCAGTTCCTTACACTGATAGGTTTCCACGAGTGCACCAGTCTTGGTATTGTGGAGTCAAGATTAGAGAATTGAAAAATATGGTGTGACGTGCTCTTTTAGTAAAAATTACGGCTAACCAACAAAATATTGAGAAATTCAATCAATTGTATCTTGCAACTGTTTTTTTGGTTTTTATTTAACAGGTAGATTTCCCACTGCTTTTGTGATTGGACACAAATCCTTTGACTCCAAAGGGAGAGGAAAGATTACGTTTACAAGTTGTCGCAATTACGCTATTCTTGTTGGGATATTTAAAAATCACATGATCTATAAATTAATATTAACAAAAGTAGCTCATTACCATGCATGCATCTATCCCCGAACCTTCAGATCGCACCTTTATCTGCTGGTAAACATCAACTTTACATTAATTGAATTTTCGTTTTTTTGTATGTACAAAATATGGGGGTGTTTCTGCATTCAAAACTTACTCCAGCCTTTGTTGTCAGTAAGTGAAGGTTCTCAAACTGAGTGTGAAACAATTTTGAGGACTCACAAAGTTACAACTTCATTCGCGTTCCCTATCTTTTCGATGTGCACATTCGGCGAGGGAGCACCTACATTCTCACAGGTGACACTACCCCTACGACTTCAAAAAATCCGCCATAGGTTTAGGTTTTCCAACAGTCATGGTAAATTCCCCTTGCATAAGAATATCTCAGCGGACACTGATTTATGATCCAGGAGCTGGTGCCAGCCTGAAGATTGTATACCAAGGTTTAATTTACATAACTGTATATTTTTGTTTTTTGTTTTTTTCTGTTTAAACTCAATCTCCTTGGCAACATTATGTATATCACTTATTATATCAAAATTCACTAACTCCTTTTTAAAAGTTCTTTAACAATATTGCACTTTCTTAGTATGTGTTATGGTTTAGTGGCTCGAATGGTGACTTAAAACCCCCAGTGGGGGATTCTTTTAAGGAGGGGGCTCACAGAGACCCTGAAGCTGAGGCTCTAACCTTTATTCTGGAGTTGAGCACACGGGCGAAGAAATTTGGTGGTTTTTAGAGTTATTCTTTGAGGGAGCAGGTCAGATGAACTATGCAGCCAGCCCCGATCTAGGGTGGGTGTTCGTATTAAGCAGGGGAGTCATGAATTCCTCCATCAAGCCCTCCCCCGCTTGGAGGGTTTATGGCCTCTTCTGTCTGCAACTGGGCAGGCAAAAGCTCATAACTAACAAAAGAAGGATGGGTTGATAGAGAAGGGAAAGAAGGATGTACGGTTAAATGGAAGGAAGAATGAAAGGATACATGGGCGGATGAAATGATGGATGAACGAGTGGGTGGATGAAAAGATGCGTGGGTGGGTGAAAGGGCGCATGGATGGGAGATATGATGGATGAAGGAGGCTTGTGGGTGAAAGTACGGGTGAAATGGTGGATGGAAGACAGTATGCATGTGTGAGTGAAAGGAAGGATGAAAGAGTGCAGGTGAAAGAATGGGTGAAAGGGTGGATGGGTGAAAGGATGAAAGGATGGGTAAAAGGCTGCATGGGTGAGTGAAAGGATGGGTGAAAGGGTGGATGGGTGAAAGGATGCATGGGTGAGTGGAAGGATGGGGGAAAGGCTGCATGGGTGAGTGAAAGGGTGGGTGAAAGTGTGGATGCATGAAAGGATAGGTGAAAGGGAGGATGGGTGAAAAGATGCATGTGTGAGTGAAAAGATGGGTCAATGGGTGAAAGTATGCGCAGATGGGTGAAAGAGTGGATAGGTGAAGGGTTGCGTGGGTGAGTGGAAGGATAGGTGAAAGGATGCGTGGGTGAAAGGATGGGTTAAAAGGATGCATGGGTGGATGAAAGGTTACATGGGTGGATGAAAGGATGCATGGGTAAATGAAAGAATGCATGGGTAGGTGAATGGGTGCAAAGATTGATGGGTGAAAGGGTGGAGGGGTGAAAGAATGTGTGGGTAAATGAAAGGCATTGTGGGTGGGTAATGGGAGAAAGGATGCGTGGGTGGATGGATGGGTGAAAGAATGAATGGGTGAAAGGGTGGATGGGTGAAAGAATGAATGGGTAAATGGTGCATGGGTGGATGGAATGATGAAAGACTGAATGATGGATGGAAAAATGAATGGATAACAGAATGTAATGGTGAAATAGAGGATATTAGGGGCTGGAGGGTGGGAGGGTGAAAGGATGCATGTGTAGGTGTTTGGATTGAAGAGACAAGGGAGCTCTTCTAGGAAGGGCCACACACACTTTCTTAGTTCCATCAGAGTTTTGGTTCAAAGTGGGGGGTATTTCAATTTTCTGGGTACTCCCTTGGCGTTAAGGGACCGGTCCCTCAGCCCTGGAATCCTTGGGGTTCTGCTGCTGAATCTGGAGTGGGCGTTCCTTTCAGGGGGTCTCATGCAGACTATGACCTAATCCAGGGGGTTGAAAGGTCGTTAGTTTGTGGGGCATTACACATGGACTCTGGAGCCATGGGGTCTATCCACTGTGAAGGAAGATTCACAAGAACATTGGCAAAAGCAAGCTAAGGCCGGAGATGTGGCCTATAAGCCAAAGATGACCACTTTGGAACTAGAGACCCTAGTTTGAGTCTCAGCCTCGGCTCATCATTATATGATTTTGGCAAAATCACTTAATCTTCACATATAAAAAAAAAACCTTCATCTAGTTCTCAAGAAAAGAGCTCTAACGCCCTTGGGTCACGTGTGTGCTATAGAACTGCAAAAATAAATAAGCAAACACCAACCCATCCCCTTTGATGTTAAAGAACAGAATGAAACTGCAGGCGTCCCGAAAGAATGGCGGATGTGGCTCCTGCACGCGCCATGTCCAAGACAAAGATGGCGGCAGAGGTGAGGCGCGCGCAGAGAGGCCTCTCCATCCTAGGGGACCGGATGCTGCTCTTCCGTTTCCTGTACATGAGCAGCATCCACCCGCAGAGTCCCTGCGCATCACCCTCAAGTGTGAACCAAAATTAGAGGCTCTTGTCCGGTAAGTACTTTTCCACCACTTGTCAGAATACACGGCCAGACAGCCTGGGAAAACAGCCTGGGAAAGGGATCCTCGGCGAGGGGCGCGGGGCGTGGGGCTGAGTGTGAGCCTCTTTTAAGTAAATTACAGGGGGCTTTGCAGCTCGTCCCTGCCCCCACCACATTCCTGACGCTATTTCTGTGTCGCATCAGGCATGGCGGCGGTGAGGGCGAAGCCTTCTTCACCTTGGAGCTCGGTAGAAAGTCTGGAGGGCGGCTGCGGCTGAAGCAGGGCTTGTAATGGTCCTACAAAACCAACTACAACCAGAAGAACCGGAGAACAGGGATAATGGAAAAGATCCTAGCAATGTAACACGAATGACGAAATCATAATATTTTATAATATTATATATATATTATTACATATGTGTGTGTGTTTTAATAACAAAACAAAAACATCAACAAACCAACAATAGCAATAGATGTAATAAAAATAAAAATAAAATAATATTAATAATTATAATAACAGTAGCGGCCGGCACAGGTAAGAGTGGTAGGCGGGGGAGAGGGCGGGAGTCGACAGATGACGAGATAGGTAAAATTAAATTAAAAAAAAATAAAGACACTTGCGCTCGCCGCATCGCCGAATCGGGGATGCAGCGAGCGCAAGGTAAGTATTTTTTTTTATTATTTCATTTTACTTATCCCGTCATCTCTCTACTCCCCCCCACCCCGCACACCACTCTTACCTGTGCCGACCGCCACTGTATAATAATAATAATACAGGAAATAAGAACGATAAGCAGAATACTAGCACTAATTATAATTATAACAATAAAGATAAAAATAATGGTAGCTACAACTATAGTAAAATAAATAGTAATATTAAGAACAAAACAATAGTAAGAATATTAATAACATCAGTAATAATGATAAGAAGAAGAATCCTCGTCACCATCATCATAACAGAATACAAAAACATATGCCAAAATATAATAGTAATTTGCCTTCCTTTTAAAGATTGGTTTCCTTTTCCCCCTTGTATGTACAACGATGAACGGCCGTCCTTTCAACTGTGTATCTTGTATTGGTATGATGTTTTTGAACTGTGGGTGCTTTCATGGTTTGTTTTTAAGCTGAATAAAGCCGATTTTGACTTGACTTATATTTGTTTGTACCGACAAAGTGGTCGCCATTGTTCATGCTGATGATGGTTTGATTTGAGTTTTGTAGGGCGCAACATCTACCCTGAGGAGCCCTTGCCGAGGAGACAATGCGGAACTACAGAGGAAGAGTGAAGAGCCAGGTCTCTAGTGATTTCCTGAAAGTGAGATGGTTGGCTTGGTTCCTCAGATACCAAGGCATTTGGTTCCATAACTTAGAGGTGTTATAAAAAAAAAGGCTTCTGGACACATTCCTGGTAGCTGAGACCTGTGCCTTATTAGCCGAAGATGATCGCAAAGCTCTTGTTGGTGTGTACCAAGAGATTTTCTTTTTGAGAAACTCCGGGCTAAGCCTGTCTTTAGAGACGTGATCAGACTTTTTAGTCTTAGTAAGAGCACAGACCACTGCATTTTGCAGCCTCTACTGTCTCATTAGGACCCCTTTTCCCCTCCCACATTCAGGGCGTGTCAATAATCTAACCTTCATAAGACCAGTGTAACGACCACAGATTTTTGGAGCTCAAGCGATAAGAAAGGGAGAACTTTCTTAAGAATTTTCAAGACAAGAATGGGGGATGATGTAAGGTGGTTAGACTGGTCCCTAAAAGTAAGGTTGGTGTCAGAGTAGACACCTAAGTTCCTAACTTTTGGGACCGGGCATGGCAGGGGTCCTAAGGAATGCAACCACTAGGAAGAATCCCAAAAGGAGGAGTCTCGCCCCAAACAGAAGAACCTCTGTTCTGTCGGATTTAGCTTTCAATGCCTGGAAGCTCATTCCGTCTATTTTAGCAACCATACATGCATTAAATCTAGCAGACTTAATCCGTGTTATCCTCAGTGGAGATCGCAATTTGGGTGTCATCTGCATAGCACACCGTAGAAAAGCTGAAGGATTTAATCAATTCCATCAGGGAAGTCATATATGTGTTAAAAAGTGTCGGACTCAAAGATAATCCCTGTGGGACACCACACAATAATATAAAAGGTTTTGAAACATGCATCTCCAAGCTGATGGCTTTCTCCCTGTTGTCTAAAACGGAGGATAACAGTCTAAATGCTTGACCACGGACACCTATGTCAAATAATCTTTGTTTCAGGTTATCATGGCAAACCGTATCAAAGGCAGCGGATAGGTCCAATAGGCCCACTGATGCCTTTCCTCCACAGTCCAAGACATCTCTGACTTCTTCTGAGACGTCGACCAGCGCAGTCTCAGTACTGTGTCCTCTCCTGAGGCCAAATTGACACTGGTCTAGTAGATGATTCTGATCCAGGTAGTTGGTGAGAGCAATATTAAGATGTCTTTCTAGAATGTTAGCTAAAAAAGGGAGTCTGGCAATAGGACGATAATTTTTTTCCTCTAGGGGATCAAGTGGTATTTTTTTCAGGAGGAGCCGAATGAAGGCCGACTTCCATTTTGTGGGAAACATTCCTAAAGCTAGAACAGTATTAAGCAGTTGTATGAGATATGGTTCAATGTAATCTCCTGTTTCGTGGAAAATTCTAGCAGGGCAGGGATCTGTTGGGGCACCTGATTTGGTGCGACTCAGCCAACTGACCAAACTATCTTTGGAGATCCTTGGGAATTTGTCAAGCACAAAGTGATCCACATCACAGGGAATTTGTGGTGCCAAAGGGTAGTCATGTCTCATGTGAGTGGTGTCCCGCTAGATTAACTCTACTTTGTTCCTGAAAAAGTTGGCAAGGCTTTCACACATCTCCTGGGCTGGAGGGATCGATAGTGGTGTTGCGTGGAAGATAGTTTGTGAACAGTTTGGAATAATTCTCTAGATTAATCTACTGTAGCCCTGATCTTGACTGTAATATCTCTGGTCTTTTCTGCAATTATTAAGGATTTATACTCCAGTATCAGATCTTCATACTTCCTTTTCTCAGCTGGGTCGTATTCCGACCTCCAAATTCTCTCTTGACGTAGACACTTTTTAAATTAAATCCTTGAGTGGGATTGAAGACATGATTGTCTTTATATCAGATGTTTCACCCCTCACATTGTGCTGGGTGGTGTTTAGACAGAATATTGTTACCAAAACTATTGTGGGGAAAATTTTTGTGTGAAGAATATTGAGGACAAAAATATTGTGAAGGTAAGTTTCTATGGGTAAGCAAAGTTTTACTAAATGTATGTACCTTGACGATGTATATATCTTCACTGTACGTAGATGTGGAGTTTAGAATAGTAAATCTGTTCTTACCTATTTGCAGTTACCTTCTCGAAAATGTTGGTCCTCAAAATTTTTGACGCAATATTCTGCCCACGCGATAGTGTTGGTTCCGATATTCTGTCAATGATGCCCGCTGGGTCATTCTAAAAGTTTGACAAGCTGTAGAAATTGCACACAGTGATTCATTTTAGCTACTTATGGAAGCGCATGCTTTGTCAGCTCCATGTTTGTTGTTTACATCAAATCCAAATCCAGGGTAATGGGGTCTACTGGATAGGTTGTAAACGCTGACAAACAATATGTGGGATGTAATATTAGTTTAGGAATGGACCAAAACTGAGATTTTTGCGAGATAACTTCATTGTCCCCTGACTATACTTGTAAATGGGTGTAACGTAAATATGTACTATGCTAAAGACAGCTATTTCAGCACACTGGTTCACACTGCCCCAATTATATGTCCATAGTCATCCACTTTGCCACAGCCTTAATCCTGACATCTTAGCTCAGCTGGACTCCAACACAAACCACCAGTTATATGCACCACCTTATGTTGAAGAGAGTCCGGCTCTGATTAAAGTGTTCCTTGAAAGTGCTCCCATACACAATTAAAGTGGCGTGGCTTAGTCAGTGAGATTCAGGGGTGTGAATCTGTAACTTCCCGCAGGGTGGATATGTTAGGTACTGAAAAAAGGAGAAAGATGGCAGCAAGGGATAATTAACGCTGCACTAACCAACTATACACTCTTATAATGTAAGGCACATCATTTTTGTTGCCCACCTCCAAGGTCCACTGCCAATAGACCTATCTACTATAATACAAAAAGAAAGCACAAGGGAGGCAACACAGAAGTAAAACAGCATAAATGCTAAACAATAACAAGATCTCTCCAGACTCTTCAATGATGTTAATCAAGTTTTTTAATGGTTGCTTGATTCAAAACAGCGAAGCGCCGATGCAGCCAACGCGTTTCACCCTGAATAGGGCTTCCTCAGGGCAATAAAAAAACATACTGCGATTAGTAGTATATTTTCATAGCTACGCAGATGGTGAATAGATCCGTAGAACCTCAAATTGATGAAGTTGTATCACACATAGTGTGTCCCACTCGTCCAGTCCAGATCAACAATAAAATGTTCACAACGATAAGTTGAACAATAGTAGGTTTGTATTTAAAATGTAGGAAGTGTTCGGGCACGTTGCGTGGGACGCGATCTTTCACGCTCCCACCATCGATAAAGTAGTAAACTGCATCGGCACTTTGCTGTCTTGAATCAAGCAACCATTAAAAAACTTGATTAACGTCATTGAAGAGTCCGGAGAGATCTTGTTCTTGTTTAGCATTTATGCTGTTGCCTCTCTGTGCTTTCTTTCTGGATATGTTAGGTGGCCAGGGTTTGGTATGGACTGTTCCTATGAGTAGCAGTGTTGGTACTGATAGGACTCGTACCCCCCAGGATGGCTCCCAGCCCAGTCCCCATCCAAACCCACAAATCAATGCTTGACGACCAGAGCTGTGGGTTAAAAAGGCCATGTTTATTACAAATCATCACACAAACATGACAGTATAAATCATACAATTTGATACGATATGGATTTATCAAATTCAATCGTTTAAAACACCATTTTTATTCAAGTTGCCCCTAGCTTCGTGCTCCAGATTCAAACGAGACCCCTACATCCCGGGGCCGGCGCAGCAAGATAAGAGAGGGCGAGGACACGGGCAAGTTTCCCTAAAAAGGCCCTCGCCCCCTTGGGGCGCCGCCTCCGGCCGGAAGTGACGTCATGACGTTGACCCGGAAGTTCTTCGTGTTGGGGGGCGTGCCTGGGTGCCCGGGGGCCGAGTCCTAAGTGCGCGCTTCATTATATTTTGCGCTTGTCATTTGCGATATGTGTGCCTCTGTGGCTGATTTAGAGTTTGGCAGACCGGTACTCTATTGCAAGGTACCCTGCCCGCCAAACTAAACGTCAGCCAACCAGTTGAGTCAGGTGGACCACAAGTTTTACACTGACATAGTAAAATTTACTGCATCCTCATTATAATTCCTCAGACGGACTAAAGGAGTAGCACCATTGGAGGTAAACCATCTGACCACCTTTAGAGGGAATGGTTGTATACCATATTTTTTACTAGCCATCATTGCCAGGATATACCAGAGGCGATATTAAAAAAAGAAAAATGCCCCCCACACTATGGGAGAAGGCTCCAATGGTTTGGGTTTCATTTGTTATTTTATTTTTCAAAAACAAACTGGAATCTTTCGAAATGGTTGACAGTCAAATGTCATTTTTGACAGGGCTGTCCGTCAAACTTTTCCTACATTTACAGAAACCGCTATGACAACAGTTCCTGCCAATGTATAGAGATGCCAGCAAGGCGGCAGACATTTCTAAATTTGGTGGACTGATCAAAGGGGGTGGGGGAGACGTAAAGTTCTCCATCAGCCTGTCTGCCTTTACTCCATCTGCCAAATCCGAAATCAGGCTCTCTGTCAAATAAGATATGTTTGACGTGTACTTGTGCAGGTACTTTGAGGGTAGTAAAGTAGGTAAATGAAAAAAGCGCCACCCGCCAATCTCACTACAAAAATCGTTTCTAACAAAAGATAGAGAAAATGGGCAGTAAAAATAGTTAAACACTTCTCATACAGTGAAATGGGGAATAACCCTTCAGGTCAGACACACTACTCTCTCCTGCCAAGGAAATTCCAAAGTTTGAATTGCTGCTCTCAGCTGGTGAACAGCATTAGCTTAAGGCTGAGTGGATGACACCATGTCACTAGTCAACAACACTGCCAAAAGGAACTGAATTGAGAGGTGGGTGAGTGTGTGGGTGAACCATGTAGATGGCGGGTGACACAACCAAATGTGGGTGGATTGACAGGTATGGCTTTGTTCATTTCCCAGTTTTCTCTTCAACTTGGGTGTGTCTGGTTATTGTTGCGTGTTCACTTGGCTGTGGGTCCTTTGGTGATTTATGTGTGCTTGATTCAGTGTTGGTTGTTCTGTTCTGTGCTTGGTGATCTGTTCTTTGATGGTTGCTCTGATAGTGATGGATGCTCTTTTCGGTCCAAGTTTTTTTTTTATATGATATATGCTCTGTTCTGCCCTGCTTGTGTTTCTTGCTGAGTATCTGGTCGTTGCTTTATGCTCAGGTCATTGCTGGGGGTGTTCTGGGTGTTCTAGTCAGTGTTGTGTGCTCTCGGTTAGTGGCACAGTGTTTGGTGTCTGTTTATTGCTGTCTTCATCGCTGGCTCTGTTTTCTTTGCTTGCTGCTCTGTTGCGTTGTGGGTGTTCTATTCGCTCTGGGTGTCCTCCTCAGTGCTGGGTGCTGTGAGGAAGCTGCATTCTCTCTGTGGTTCTCAGTTGGTTGCTGGGGCTTTTGCTGTATTCAGGGCTGAGTGTCCTGTTGGATGCCGGTTGCTGTCTGGAACTGAAGGCGGTGCTTTAGCGCTGAGCTCTCTTCGGCGCTGTGTGTTCTGCCCAGTTAGCTGCTCTGTTCATTGTGTTGTATTCAGAGCTGGATACTGCGCTCATTGCTGTATCTTCTGTTTGTCGTAGGCTGCACCGTTCAGTGGTTGCTGCTCTGTTCGCTGTTCTTCCATTGCTGGGTTCTCAGTTCAGTGCTGGTGCTCCGTTTAGTGCTTTGTCTGTTTTCAGTCCTGTGACATCTGTTGAGCGCTGGGTTCTGATCCGCACTGGGTGCCCTGGTAATGACCGGATCACTTCACAGTACTCGGGTTAGTGGCTGCGCCTCTGTGTGACCGGCGGCGCTCAGTGATTGGGTGATTAGCCCGATCACTGTACAGTGCTTGGGTTAGTGGTTGCTCCCCTGTGAGGCGACACTCGGTGATTGAGTGATTAACCCATCATTGCTTGGTTTAGTAGTGCCTCCTCCCCTGTGCGGCGACACTCAGTGACTGGGTGATTAGCCCGATCACTGTGCAGTGCTTGGGTTAGTGGGTGCTCCGCTCCCCTGTGAGGCGACACTCGGTGGTTGACTGATTAACCCGATCATTGCGGGTTTAGTAGCGGGCGCTCGCTCCCCTGTGCGGCGCACTCAGTGCTCGCCTTCAGTGCTTCCCTCCCGCCTCACTCTTGTTCACAGGAAGCAGGAGGGTGTGTGTGTGTTTCGGGAGGAGGGATCGCAGCCCAGGAATCCGAGAGCAGCAGGCGGCCGCTGCTCACTTGTGCGGGCGCCGGTCCTCCCCTCCGCTGACTGACTGACGGCCCATGCTTGGCTGCAGGCCCGGGACTCCGCAGCTCCTTGAGACGGTGCAGAGGCGCTGGGGACCGCGAGCGGGGGGCACGCTACAGGGCACTCTGCGCCGGAGGACACGCTACATGCATCAAGGCTTTTGCTAGAGGGCACGCTACCTTACAGCCTCTCCCCGGGGGACACGCCTCATGCATAACCTATGTTTCTAGAGAGCACGCCACCTTACAGCCTCTCCCAGGGGTCACGCTACATGCATAACCTATGTTTCCAGAGAGCACGCTACCTTACAGCCTCTCCCAGGGGACACGCTACATGCATGCATCGTCTGTTTCTAGAGGAAGCGCTACCTTATATCCTCTACCGGAGGACACGCTACATGCATAACGTGTGTTTCTAGAGATCGCACTGCCTAACAGCCTCTCC
Source organism: Triturus cristatus (assembly GCF_964204655.1). Classification (NCBI taxonomy): domain Eukaryota; kingdom Metazoa; phylum Chordata; class Amphibia; order Caudata; family Salamandridae; genus Triturus; species Triturus cristatus. Next base: position 104,393,030 of record NC_140595.1, on the reverse strand, counting down.
CAGGGGACACGCTACATGCATAACGTATGTTTCTAGAGGGAACGCTACCTTACAGCCTCTACCGGAGCACACGCTACATGCATAACGTGTGTTTCTAGAGATCGCACTGCCTAACAGCCTCTCCCAGGGGACACGCTACATGCATAACGTATGTTTCTAGAGGGAACGCTACCTTACAGCCTCTACCGGAGCACACGCTACATGTATAACGTATGTTTCTAGAGAGCACACTACCTTACAGCCTCTACCGGCGGACACGTTTCCTCTGCAGTCTGTGTAGGACACGCTTTACTTGCTTGTTTTTTCCCCGAGGATAGTCTTCCTGTGCAACCGATGGTGAACACGCGTCCCTGGTCAGCTGTACACAGGAGGACACGCTCCCGTCTCTTAAGGACACCCCTCCGGATTAGCGTGTCCCCGAAGGACATGCTGCCCGCCCACGGGATGTCTCCGGAGAGCTGCCTGTCTCTGGAGAACAAGCTCACACTGTAAGCCTGTCCCAGGAGGACACTCCGACGCCGCGACTCCCTCCCGAGAGGTGTCAATGCGCCTGCCCCGGGGTGTCTCACTGCCCTTGGGACCGTCTCTGTGCGAGAGCCCGGGCTGCCATCTGCCGCCGGATAGTTGGCGCACTCTCGCCTGCCCGGGGTCCGTCGTCTGCTGCCCCCTCCTGGTGGTGCTGTCCACTGCGGATGTCGGAAGAACCGCTGGATTGTGTGTGAGGAGAATGGGGAAGGGTGTCCAGCGAGTGTGAGGTAAGCCGGGGTTCGGGGGAACGCTCTTAATTTGTAAGTTTGTAAAGTTTTCTTCTGAATGCCGGGCTCGCTGAATACCAAGGCTGTTGGTCTTGGTTTCACCTCGTTCCCCTTTCTTCCACCGAATTCCTCTTCATGTCTCTTTCTCTAGCATGTTCTTTTTCTCATTCGTTTTCTCCTTTAATTGGTGTTTTCCCATCTTTTTAATCGCCTTCTCTCGCCCTAATTTACATTTGCCTCTCATGCTTTTAGGTCAAAGTCTAATGATGAAATATAAACCTTGGTCTAAAAAAAAATGCGCGTCGCTCAAGCACCGGCACAAATTAAGTAGTGGCCCTCTGCCCTGTCTTGTACATCAGTAATTTTGATATCACCAATTATGACTGAACTGAACAGTGCAGGAGACATGTTACTATAAAATCAACAAAAGTGACCGATACGATTCCGAACATTATGGTAATTGGACAACACTGACCCCTCACCAGCACTGTACTGACCCTTCATGCTGTATGTTATTGTAAACAGTCCTAACCAGTAGTGTACAGAGTTTTACAACAATACCAACAGCACTAACTAGAACAATACGGTACAGTGCATTTAATACTTCGTGTTACTACGATCGATGCTGGCCTGTGCGCTCTTTATCTTTTCATTGTGAACATTTTGTTTACTTTTGTGATTTCATATAGCGCTGACATCAGAGCGCTTTACAATAAAGCAGAACATGTGAATAACACAAAAAAAAATCCATGTACATTAAAGGTGGAGTCGGGTTGGCCTTCCCGTAAGGTAGAGCGCTACACACATAGATATTGTAAAACATAGCGATGAAAACCAGGCGGTGGTGTACCGAGCGCAGACCCAATCTTTTATGCAGGTTGAGGGTGGTATCTATGCACTGGGTGGTATCTATGCACTGGGTGGTATCTATGCACTGGGTGGCATCTATGCACTGGGTGGTATCTATGCACTTGTCGGGATCGCGAGGAGAAAACAACCAGACCTGGCCATTACGTAGCTGGTCAGTTACCCAAATGATTCAAGTTACTACTGCTCTGTGCTGTGTCTGCTCTGTGTTCCTTTCAACGTTACTGACCAGGCCTCACCTTCTATCATTTATTTTCAACAATAATAGCCAGTAACCCCCCTGATCTATGCTAATATAAATAACACTGTTATTGCAGCCCAGTACTACACCTTTGCAAATACATTTTGTGAAATATTGTCCAGGGCACATATTTTCAGTTTATATGACAATATTGACTGGTAAAGACCAGTGCACTACCGACAACCACACACAAATGACACTATTACAGACGAGTAGCATATATATACTTTAGGTTTCTATGTACAAAGTTCTCATCAGGGTCATAGTTCTATGCAGCTATGCACACTGCCGCCCACGCCCACTACTGGACATGCCTTTTTGTCTTGTACAAGTTGACATAGTCTGTGCCTGTTTGAACTTACTGCATAAACAATACAGTGCACAGTCGCTGCTTTATATTATGAGGAACATTAAAAGCTAATCCTGTGGTTATTTTATGTATATACGAACAATAAGGATCCGTTTTGTACATGGGTTATGGAATTGTAAACCAGGCATGGGGGCAACTCGTGGAGTTACAAAAAAACACTAATCGAGATTTCGTGGAATTCCACCAACGGACAGAAATAGGCACGTTGCGCTACTCATGCTGTGATTTAGCACCGGGAGCTCGTTCCGCGCTGAAAAATCAGTGCGAACAGCACCCGGCGGTGCACCAAAGGGCACAGCATCTTGAGCTGATTTTGCTGCAGTTCAAGTAGATTTTCTACTACAGCGGCGGCTTTCTGACCGCGAACAGTCGCAACAGCCCACGATGAACAAATCCCGCCGGGTACCCTCCTACCAACCGAAAATCTCACTAGAAGATCACCAACTTACCACTTTTGAGCAACGCGCAGCCAAAAACTCTGCCACGCAGCATTTGGCGGAATTTGGCCGGAACGCCACATTACCAGCGTAACACAGAGTGGCCAAAATTCCGCCAATCCCATTGGCGGATCGGAATAGATCGCCCACCCCTAGTATAAACATCTCTTCCTATGAATGCTCAGAGCTACAGTAATGACCAGTACTGTGTCAAAAGAATGTAATATGAACAATATCGAACATTAATGGCCAGTACTGTACCAGAAGTATGTCAATGTATACAATATTGAGCTCTGATGGCCAGTACTGTACCAGAAGTATGTTAATGTATACAATATTGAGCATTGATGGCCAGTACTGTACCAGAAGTATGTCAATGTATACAATATTGAGCACTGATGGCCAGTACTGTACCAGAAGTATGTTAATGTATACAATATTGAGCACTGATGGCCAGTACTGTACCAGAAGTATGTTAATGTATACAATATTGAACAGTAATGGCCAGTACTGTACCAGAAGTATGTCAATGTATACAATATTGAGCATTGATGGCCAGTACTGTACCAGAAGTGTGTCAATGTATACAATATTGAGCACTGATGGCCAGTACTGTACCAGAAGTATGTCAATGTATACAATATTGAACATTAATGGCCAGTACTGTACCAGAAGTATGTCAATGTATACAATATTGAGCACTGATGGCCAGTACTGTACCAGAAGTATGTTAATGTATACAATATTGAGCATCGATGGCCAGTACTGTACCAGAAGTATGTCAATGTATACAATATTGAGCACTGATGGCCAGTACTGTACCAGAAGTATGTCAATGTATACAATATTGAGCACTGATGGCCAGTACTGTACCAGAAGTATGTTAATGTATACAATATTGAGCATTGATGGCCAGTACTGTACCAGAAGTATGTCAATGTATATAATATTGAGCGCTGATGGCCAGTACTGTACCAGAAGTATGTTAATGTATACAATATTGAACATTAATGGCCAGTACTGTACCAGAAGTATGTCAATGTATACAATATTGAGCACTGATGACCAGTACTGTACCAGAAGTATGTTAATGTATATAATATTGAGCATTGATGGCCAGTACTGTACCAGAAGTATGTCAATGTATACAATATTGAGCACTGATGGCCAGTACTGTACCAGACGTATGTTAATGTATACAATATTGAACATTAATGGCCAGTACTGTACCAGAAGTATGTCAATGTATACAATATTGGGCACTGATGGCCAGTACTGTACCAGAAGTATGTCAATGTATACAATATTGAGCACTGATGACCAGTACTGTACCAGAAGTATGTTAATGTATATAATATTGAGCATTGATGGCCAGTACTGTACCAGAAGTATGTCAATGTATACAATAATGAGCACTGATGGCCAGTACTGTACCAGACGTATGTTAATGTATACAATATTGAACATTAATGGCCAGTACTGTACCAGAAGTATGTCAATGTATACACTATTGAGCATTGATGGCCAGTACTGTACCAGAAGTATGTCAATGTATAAAATATTGAGCACTGATGGCCAGTACTGTACCAGAAGTATGTTAATGTATACAGTATTGAACATTAATGGCCAGTACTGTACCAGAAGTATGTCAATGTATACAATATTGAGCACTGATGGCCAGTACTGTACCAGAAGTATGTTAATGTATACAATATTGAGCATTGATGGCCAGTACTGTACCAGAAGTATGTCAATGTATACAATATTGAGCGCCGATGGCCAGTACTGTACCAGAAGTATGTTAATGTATAGAATATTGAGCATTGATGGCCAGTACTGTACCAGAAGTATGTCAATGTGTACAATATTGAGCATTGATGGCCAGTACTGTACCAGAAGTATGTCAATGTATACAATATTGAGCATTAACATAGAATGGGTGGATATGCTATATCGATCTGCACATCATCACATGTACAAATGTTATATTGATTCTGATGTATCAGTTTCTAAACATTCAATATTTGGTGCTAATACAATGCCGAATACTTATCCACCTGAAGTATTACAATTATTGAGATCACAGATAATCCCAAAATTAAATCTACATCATAAGCACTGTAGCACACCAGAAAAAGGCCACTATCACAGTTCTCTAAATATGTTAATTCTAATCAATATATCAGCATTTGATTTGATAGAATTATGTCCATTCCACTGTGCCAAATATCACAGAAAACTTGACATATTGGTCCAATTCCACGTCGAGTTGTCGAAAATTAAACTTTATTCCAAATTCAGAGAGCAGCCGACGCACGTTTCGCCCAACAAGGCTTCCTCAAGGCTAAAAAATGAGTTGCTCTTTCATGTGATCAATAAATTTCCTGTACAGATTGTCAATTTCCATTAGAGTACTATCTCACGGATTCAAATGTTAACTGTGAAGTGCGTAATAACAAATCCAGTCATCAAAGTCAAGGCATATAAATTCCAAATTGTTTAAGATGCAGTCATCTTCATTTCCAGGACCATATTACGTCCTCACTGCTGTTCTGTATTCCAACAGCATATCATCAAACTCTCCGCTCGTTCGTATGTTAATGTATACAATATTGAGCATTGATGGCCAGTACTGTACACATGTATGTTGATACAAACACCCTTTAGCATTACTGCAGCCACTTTAGTGCAGTATGAACAATACTGGGCAGCACAGTACTCACTTTTGTGTACTATCAGATACCCTGGTCAGCAATGTAGTGACGTTATGTGCACATAAACAATTCTGACCTGTGCTGTACCCACATTAGTGTACTTTTAACACTATTGAGCACTGTTAATGCTATACAAGTGGCATTTTTATATTGACAGTGTTGACAATTTCTACACTGATTCATACTGTGAAATTGGATAATGGAATGTACTTAGGTGTGTGTGTTTGGATTGCTTTGAGGCAGCTTCGTTTCCACATTGGTGGCAGTGGTGGTGGTCTGTCCCTCGCTCCTGCCTAGTGTTGACGGAATATACCCGCAGGCATTGGTGTTTGGCACTGACACGAGTTTTACTAGTTCTGTGTTTGCTCGTTTAAAGTTTTCTGGATCTGAGACATGTTTGCCTCTGAAATGACGAAGAAACAACTTTATTCCAAGTTTAAAAAAAAACTTTTATTTCATTAATTTGAAGACAAAGCGCGTGTCATTTTCTAGGGTGGGAACTGGAATGTTGCAGGGCGTCTCTCCTCTGTGTAAAACATGCTTGCTTCCCAAGTCACTCTAATTTGGAGGGTTCCTCCCCAACTAGACGTATCCTTCTTCGCATAACTGTCCTAAAGCTTCTCATATACCTCAGTTGGATGACCAGCCCTACAAACATTCCTCGGCCTCCAGAAATGTTTAATCTCCATTCTCTTCAATAGGACCCTCTCCTGAACCCCCCAGTCTCACCCTCTTTGGAGCGTTTGAGGGTTGAGACCAGTGCTTAATTTGAGCCGGTGGTTCCGGTACTCAGCACCAGCACTTAATCATCAACACAGGCACTTTTCATGAGCATCAGTTAAGGACACATTCTTTTAAAGGGAGATTAAGTGATTTGCCCAGGAAGTAGAATTGTTGCCCTTAGAGGGTAACAAATTGACCCCTAGTTCTATTTTGGCCTCAATTAAGGCACCCTTTCTCGCTGGGTCTTTTGTTAATGACCAAGTTGCTCTGGCCCCAACCACTGAAGGCCTTAAAGGGGAGGGAGACGGTGACGTTATTTACTAGGTGGAAAGGGGTGTAATCCTGGAGCACAGGCTTGACTATATCTCCACTGTTGTACCCCACCAAGTTAAGAGCCCCAGTATGGAATGTCGTGGGGATCGCCAAAATGCTTGTCGAATCGGAATGGGGTATTTTTGTGGATTCCCATGATGTGATCTTACTGCAGGAGACCTGGAGTCTGTATATCGCCCGCAGGTGTGGGTACTCCTCTTACGGCATTAATGCAATAAGGAAAGAGAAGGGGAGATCCGCGGAGGCTTAGTGATCTGGGTGAAAACTGCACTTCAGTCCAAAGTCAAACCAGTCCCTGTTGATTCCCAGGACATCTTAGCAATTGATCTTGTTCTACACACAGGTTTAAAAACGAGAATCGCTAATGTATATAATAGAGTGGCCCCCCTGGGTTCAGAGGAAACAATACTATACGTATTTTAGATCATGTCCTGACTTAGTGCACCAGAAATGCCCCTCTATTGGTAGCTGGGGATTTTAATTGTACATTTGAACCCCTTGCCCCTGCCTTTTTAGACTTGACTGAGGAGTGGGACAGTTCCTGACAAATCCCGGAGTTAGACCTCCCAACGGTTAGATGGTCCAAGTGTTGGCCAGGTCTTGGCCGTTACGTTGCAGCATGATTTGAGGACCACAAATGCCAGTACAAAATCTGATCTGAACGGTGAAACGACCTTCAATAGACCTGGCTATGACAGCAGAATTGACTACTGCCAGGTTGACCTTAGCCTTTGACCGATTGTGTTCGACATGACAGTGGTTAAAAGATCCCATAGTGACCACAATGTTCGGACCATTTCCCTAACAAATCATGGAGAGAGCATATTCGATATCTGTGGCTGGACTGATGTGGGTAAGCTATCCATCACTAATAACTTGAGAACAATTAGATGGGATCAGGCGGGGGAAAATCCAGGGGCTTCGGAAGTTGTTAAATCAAAAGTCCTTGAGGAGGTGGAGGTGCTGTCTAACCTCCCCGAGGTAGAAATAATAGAGCAGCTAAGTAACCAGCATGAGATACTTTATAGGCAGATCAGGGAAACACAGGGACAATTGAAACAAGCATTGGCATAGCCAATAGGTCTCGTCTTTGGGACCTTATAAGTGTTTAGCTATGCAACAGTTGCATAACTAAATACTTATAAGGTCCCAAAAATGAGACCTATTGGCTATGCAAAGCGGCCGTGCGGTCACGAAAGTGATCGCGATGGCGATCACGATCAAACATCAAAGCGGCCGTGAGGCCGTGAAAGTGATCGCGGTAAAGCGCGCGCCCGCGCACATGCACTGTAGCTCTAGGCTGGCGCACATGCACTGTAGCTCTAGGCTGGCCTGGTAGCACTTTTTGGAGCCCTCTCAATAAGTCTCGCAAGACCAGCGCATGCGCTGGGTCAGGCGAGACCTAAAAAGAGAAGGATTGTCATGGGAAAAAGGGAGGGAAAAGGCGGGTGCCTGTGGCAAACTGGTATAACCAGGAATGTAGAAAAGCGAAGGGTGAGCTCTTACATGCAGTAAAATCCAAGACCCGCCCTGAGATAGTGGCACGTAGAGCTGGATACAGACAGGCTTTATAGTATGCCAAGAAACAATGGCAATGTTCCTTATGGTCCTTTCTACATAGTGCACTGGTAGCCAAAGATAATACGTCCTTTTGGAGGAAAGCAGCCCACTGTCTGAATGGACCAAAGTCTGCTATGGAGTTTACAGTCCAGCTGGAAGAGTGGGTATCCCACTTTGGGGGCCTGTATGCTGTAGGGAACATGGAGAAGGAGGAGCTAGTAGGCATGAGAGAGAAAATTCTTTTTGCCACCGTGGAAGCCCTAGAAATATCTCTTGAGGAAACCCAAGTAGCCATTTGCTCCCATATTCCAGCCAGAGCTCCTGGCCCTATCGAATTCCCAATGACCTATACAGAGAGGATTTAGAAGTCTAGGCCCCATATATTAATATGTTAAACAATGCTATTCCTTCAGGTATGGAAATCCCTACTTCCTGGAACTTAGCTGAGATTATACCTATTTATAAGAAAGGAGATAGGGCAAACCCAGCCAGTTATAGACCAATTAGTCTAATTGACTCTTTGCAGAAAATCTTCTGTAAGCAGCTATTGGCCCGTATTCAAGATTGGATCCTAGAGAAAAATATGCGGTCTGATTTTCAGACGGGTTTTTGTGCCTATATCAGTACCCTGGACTAGGTCTTCCGCTTGCTCTGCATTTATTGAACAGAAGTTGTCATCAAAGGGGGGAAGCTACATGTAGCCTTTGTGCAGTGGTTAATTTGTAAAATAAAAAGTGCCCGGGCTCTCCTCAAGAGGCAGCGCTAACAGGACAAATGTGCTGGTGCAAACTGCCTCCTGACTAGAGCCCCAGCACTTATTAACCTGGAGAGGACTTGGCCTAATGGGTAGATCTGCCGATTTCGGAGCTGGGGAACTTGGTTTGAGTCCCGACGTGGCTCAACATCCTGTGAGTTTGGGGAAAATCATGTGCCTTATAAATTAGTTTGTCCTTAACTGGTGCCATAAGCACAGGTGCCGAGGATTAGGTGCTGGTGCTGAGTACCCGAAAGCACTGGCTTAAATTAAGCACTGCCTTTGTGGATCTGCGCACGGTCTTTGACCTGGTCCCTCTAGCTAAACTCTGGAGGGCGGTGGCAAAACTGGTACTCCCTCAAAATCTGCTAGATATTCTAATTTGTCTGCACTCAGCAAATAAAGCCCAAGTTAGGTGGGGAGATGATGGTCAATTAACTGAGCCCTTCATGATAAATCAGGGGGTGCGACAGGGATGCGTTTTAACGCCCACCCTGTTCTCGCTTTTTATTAACGGGGTAGTAAGCTTCCTCAATAGGGATGGGTGCAATGCCACAAAAGTCGGGGAGAGAGGAGTGCCCGCACTTCTATTCGCTGACGATACGTTATTAATATCAAAATTCCCACAAGGGCTCCAACAGTTATTAAATGATTTTAAACTTTTCTGTGATGAGCGTGGTCTGGAACTCAATTAGGCAAAAACAAAGTATATGATATTTGCTAAGGGGTCTTCAAAGCCATCTAAGAGACGTATGCATGTAGGGGACCGTACAGTAGAACTAGTCTCTGTCTTTGATTATTTGGGGATCCGTCTAACTCCAAATCTATGCTGGGTACCCCATAGAGAGAAAACACAGTTGTCCTTAATTCAGCAGACTGCCCACATAAGCAAGATCCATAAAACACAGTGTCTAGGAAAGTGGCTTCAGCATTAGAAATACATAACATCAAAGCCTTAGGAGGAGTTTTATATGGAGCAGAATTGTGGGGTAGTGGGAACACTGATTTTTTTACTGTCACTGAACATCGCTTTAGAAGATCCCCCTTTAATCCACCAGCCAGCCTGACCCCAATTTTCCTTGATCTGGCCCAAAGAAAACCAGCCCACAAGCTAGACTATAAGCTTTTAATGTGCTGGACAATTGAGGAGCTCGCCCTCTATCGAGTAGTGATTAGGGATCTTCTGATACAGCCCAAGGTAATTACAATTCCCTGGTTTAGAACCCTGAGCGAACTCTTGAGGAAATTGGGGATGGTGGTTTATTGGTCAAGACCGGAGGAGCTGTGTTCAATTCTGAAGAGTAGGGATAAAACACTCTATTAGGAGTCTACCCTGGTGAACAATGTGACAAATTCTGTGGGTTCTCTGACCCAGGAATTTATGAATTTTAAACCCCTCCAGCTGTTAGAGGAAACAATCGACGAAATTGTCCCACCTCTTGCAGGTAAACTATTCTTCCAATTCAGATATAAGATCCTTCCCTCTAAATTGTTCTGTAGTAGGTGGCAAACTAATGAATTCTCTGATGCTAAATGTCCAGCGGAAGGCCTGAAACCCTACCCCAGCTGTTATTTTTCATCCCACATTACAAGAACTTGAGGGGCAAGTGGAATACCCCTTTGTGTAGGCTTATCGGTCCTGGTCACTATCTCAACGTGTTCAGAATATTTTCTACAGACACCGGTAGAGTAATAGTTTTTGGTCTAGCAAAATTTCTGTTAGCTCTATGGATCAAATGCTCAAATTGCATTGTACAATAATTTTTTATTGTATATATGGAAGAGATGTATTTTTATATGGCTCTTGTTCTTTTATCATATTTTTAACTGTTTTCTCTATGTACTTTTTAAGATCTTTGAGATCGAAATAAAGTTATGAAGTGAAGTGATTTGCCCAGAATCACAGGATGTTGAGCTGACACCAAGACTCGTTCCTGGTTCCCTGCCAAGACTCGAGCCTCGTTCCCCAGCACCAAAGTCGGCAGTTCTTGCCATTACGCCACATCCTCTCCTCACTTTCATGGGTAGCAGTTGGTTCTTTTTTAGCGGCACTAACAGGAGAAATGGGCTGGTGCAAGCTGCCTCCAGAGGAGAGCCTTAGTGCTTATTTTTTTACTAATTAACCACTGCTTGAGAGGCAGGTTTACGTGCGTGCCCCAGGTTTTCTTTGGTGGCCCTGTCATTATGTGTGCCTCATTGATAATAGTTTCGGTCAAATTCCTGTTTACAAAACTGCTTTTTCGGGTATATATTTAGATCATGGTGGTTTCCTTGAAGTTGATCAGGTTTCTGCGTTTTATCTGATGTGCAAAAGGGAGTTTGAAACACAGAGTAGAAAATATCAACTTGTCCATGGGCAATATTAACAAGCATTGGCATAGCCAATAGGTCTCGCCTTTGGGACCTTATAAGTGTTTAGCCATGCAACAGTTGCATAACTAAATACTTATAAGGTCCCAAAAGCGAGACCTATTGGCTATGCAAAGCGGACGTGCGGCCGCGAAAGTGAAAGTAATCGCGGTAAAGCACGGCACGCGCGCCCGCGCACATGCACTGTAGCTCTAGGCTGGCCTGGTAGCACTTTTTGTAGCCCTCTCAATAAGTCTCGCCAGACCAGCGCATGCGCTGGGTCAGGCGAGACCTAAAAATATGTGGAATGGTCCACCTTACAGCGGAAGTGGGTGGAAAAACAAGTCTCACACTGATCGTTCAAGCTCTGTGCACCGAAAATATGTCAGCAACCTTATTTAACAAGAGCAGCATATAAACAGCACAGTACAAGCATCAGTGCAAGCTTCTCTCATACACACAAACAAGCTGGCTGTAGCAACATACAAAGTAAGCCCAGCACCTACCCATGATATTTGGACCAATGCTGTAGTGCAGACTTCCCCCACCCACATAGAACGCTTAAAGTACCGAGAGCGGCAGGGTACATTCCACACACATAATCAATACATAACAAACTGTGCAAGCTTTCCTCACACACTCAAACACATCTAGAGGGTTTGCAGCACCGTGCACAGAACAGTTACAGCACAGGTCCCAGCAGTGCAAGACCACCTCACATATGGAGAATGTGTAGAACACAGGCACTGAGATACAAGCTCCACTCACCTGCAAAGGGCTGGTACAGGTGTACACGACTCTCTCACATACTTAGAGCCACTACAACACAGGCCACAACAGTGCAAAACTCCCTCACATACACAGAACCACTACAACACGAGCTACCACAATACAAGACTCCCTCACGTAACCTGAACATTTACATGAGTCACCTCAGTGCAAGACTCCCTCACATACACTAAACATTTACGAGTCACCACAGTGCTAGACTCCCTCACATACACTGAACATTTGCACATGAGTCACCACAGTGCAAGACTCTTTCACATGCCCAGAACCATTACAACACGAGCTACCGCAGTGCAAGCCTCCTTTCCATGCGCAGAACCCTCACACCACGAGATACTGCAGTGCAAGCCTCCTTCACATGCGCAGAACCCTCACACCACGAGATACTGCAGTGCAAGCCTCCTTCACATGCGCAGAACCCTCACACCACGAGATACTGCAGTGCAAGACTCCTTCACAAGCATAGAACTATCACAACACAAGCTACCGCACTGCAAGACAGCAGTGCAGTGCAGCAGAGACCACAGCAGTGCAACCCTCCCTCACATACACAGAACAGGTGCAGCAGTGACCACAGCAGTGAAAACCTCCCTCACATACACAGAACAGGTGCAGCAGAGTTCACAGCAGTGAAAACCTCCCTCACATACACAGAACAGGTGCAGCAGAGTTCACAGCAGTGAAAACCTCCCTCACATACACAGAACAGGTGCAGCAGAGTTCACAGCAGTGAAAACCTCCCTCACATACACAGAACAGGTGCAGCAGAGACCACAGCAGTGCAACCCTCCCTCACATACACAGAACAGTTGCAGCAGAGACCACAGCAGTGCAACCCTACCTCACATACACAGAACAGGTGCAGCAGAGACCACAGCAGTGCAACCCTCCCTCACATACACAGAACAGTTGCAGCAGAGACCACAGCAGTGCAACCCTCCCTCACATACACAGAACAGTTGCAGCAGAGACCACAGCAGTGCAACCCTACCTCACATACACAGAACAGGTGCAGCAGAGACCACAGCAGTGCAACCCTCCCTCACATTCACAGAACAGGTGCAGCAGAGACCACAGCAGTGCAACCCTCCCTCACGTACACAGAACAGGTGCAGCAGAGACCACAGCAGTGCAAACCTCACTCAGATACACAGAAAGGTACATCACTGTTAGGAGCAGGGCACGCTTCCAATGTTCTATAGCATTGTTTAATTCTCATGTTTTTTAGGATATTTTGTGAGAAATGCTAGAGATGTGGGCCTGCAGTGCACACACAATATCTGGAGACGTTGAGTACAGGGTTGTGTGTGAGGCCCTGTCGGAATCACGAGGCTCCCCCTGCAGGTTTATATGCAGACACCCACGTTACACTGGCAGCACATATGAAACAACTCCATCGTCACATGTGTCCGTCTTTCAGAGTGTCAGATCTTCCCCTCCCCGTTTCGCCGTGCACTTGGTCCCTGGCAGAAGGCCACCCTTCTTTTACTCACAGGTCGGACCCTTCTAGCAGAAGGATTGCTTGTCCCGACGTGGTTCTCATATCCCCCCCGCTCCTTTAAATTACTGCTTTTTAAACTTGTTACTAGTTTTCAATCCTGCTCAGTGCAGAACGAGGGCATGTCCTGGCTTCATGTACAATAAAGCCATTGAACGCCGCGCTGACTTTATCCCTCACAAACAGGCATCTGAGGAGCAGGACGAAAGGCAGAGCCCTTAATTCACAAATGAGAGACAGAATCATGTGTCTGTTGCCCATAGTTACAGCTAAAATCTGAAACACAAGACACACAGCGCCGTAAGTCGGCTAGAATGGACCCCAAAATGGAAGTCTTAAGACCACTCTACACATAGAACTATTTCAAAAGCGCATCACTCACAGATACCCGACATCTCAACAGCACTCGCTCCATGATACTCACCGGGCTCAACAACCACCTAAAAGTAAACCCCAACAAAAGCGCACTCCTCCTCTTTCAGCCTAAACACAATCCCCACCCATCCACCACTGGCCTGACAGTCTAACTGCACTAAACTGCAAACTTTCTACATCAAACTCCGTGAGATCACCTGGGATCACACTAGACAAAACGCTGAATATGAAAAACTCAAATAAATAAATAAAACGAGGAGTCAAGCTAGGGATCACGACGTAGAATAGGGAGTTCACCATTCGGCTGAAAACCCTAAGTAAATGGTCGGCTAGGGCCTAACATGAATGGTACAGCAGGTGCAGTGGCACCGTGGTCTACTGTGCACTGATTATGGTGTTTATTTTACTACTCAACTGGGAGCCGGGTGGACCAGTTTGCTTGCTTGCAGTAGAGCCCATGGCATCCCTGCAATCCTCTATTCTTCCTCTCCTGCAGTCCCCCTGCTGCTCCCCTGCTTCTCACCTGCTGCTCCCCTGTTTCTTCCCTGCTGCCCTCTGCTTCTCCCCTGCTGGCCCTCTGCTGCTCCCCTGCTGGCCCCCTGGTGCTCTCCTGCTGCCCCCTTGCTGCTCTTCTGCTGCTCCCTTGCTACTCTCTTGCTGCTCCCCTGCTTCCCCCTGCTGCTCCCTTGCTACTCCATTGCTGCTCCTCTGCTGCTCCCTTGCTGCTCCCCTGCTTCCCCCTGTTGGCCCTCTTTTGCTCTCTTGCTGCTCCCCTGCTGCTCCCTTGCTGCTCCCCTGCTGCACCCTTGCTGCACCCTTGCTGCACCCTTCCTGCTCCCCAGCTGCTCCCTTGCTTCCCCATGCTGCCCTCTGGTGCTCTCTTGCTGCTCCCCTGCTGGCCCTCTCCTGCTCTCCTGCTGGCCCCCTGGTGGTCCCTTGCTGCTCCCTTGCTGCTCCTCTGCTGCTCTCTTGCTGCTCCCCTGCTACTCCATCGTTGCTCCCTTGCTGCTCCCTTGCTGCTCCACCCTGCTGTTCCCCTGCTGCTCCTCTGCTGCTCCCTTTCTTCTCCCATGCTGCTCCTCTGCTGCTTCCCTGCTTCCCCTTGCTGCCCCCCTGGTGCTCCTCTGCTGCTCCTTTGCTGCTCCCCGGCTGCTCCCTTGCTGCTCCCCTGTTGCTCCCCTGTTGCTCCCTTGCTGCCCTCCTGCTTCTCACCTGATGCTCTCCTGTTTCTTCCCAGCTGTCCCCTGCTGCCACCCTGCTGCCACCCTGCAGCTCCCTTGTTGCTCCTCTGCTGCTCCTCTGCTTCCCCCTGCTGTTCCTCTGCTGCTCCCCGGCTGCCCCGCTGCTACTCCCCAGCTTCCCCCCAGCTTCCCATCCTACTGCCTCCCTCCTGCCCTACTGCTTCTCATCTGATGCTCCCCTGTTTCCTTCCTGCTGCCCCCTGCTTCTCCCCTGCTGGCCCCCTGGTGCTCTCCTGCTGCTCCCTTGCTGCTCTTCTGCTGCTCCCTTGCTACTCTCTTGCTGCTCCCCTGCTTCCCCCTGCTGCTCCCTTGCTGCTCCATTGCTGCTCCTCTGCTTCCCCCCTGTTGACCCTCTTTCGCTACCTTGCTGCTCCCCTGCTGCTGGCCTGCTGCTCCCCTGCTGCTCCCTTGCTGCTCCCTTCCTGCTCCCCAGCTGCTCCTCTGATGCTCCCTTGCTTCCCCATGCTGCCCTCTGGTGCTCCCTTGCTGCTCCCCTGCTGGCCCTCTGCTGCTCTCCTGCTGGCCCCCTGGTGCTCCCTTGCTGCTCCCTTGCTGCTCCTCTGCTGCTCTCTTGCTGCTCCCCTGCTCCCCCTACTACTCCTTTGCTGCTCCCTTGCTGCTCCTCTGCTGCTCCCTTGCTGCTACCCCCAGCTGTTCCCCTGCTGCTCCTCTGCTGCTCCCTTTCTTCCCCCCTGCTTCCCCCTGCTGCCCCCTGCTGGCCCCCTGCTGCTCCTCTGCTGCTCCTCTGCTGCTCCCCGGCTGCTCCCTTGCTGCTCCCCTGTTGCTCCCTTGCTGCTCCCCTGCTTCCTCCCTGCTGCCCCCTGCTGCTCTCCTGCTGCTCTCCTGATGGCCCCCTGGTGCTCCTCTGCTGCTCCCTTGCTGCTTCTCTGCTGCTCCCTTGCTGCTCCTCTGCTGCTCCCTTGCTGCTCCCCTGCTTTCCCCTGCTGCTCCCCTGCTGGCCCTCTGGTGCTCCTCTGCTGCTCCCTTGCTGTTCCTCTGCTGCTCCCCTGCTTCCCCCTGCTGCTCCTCTGCTGGCACTCTGGTGCTCCTCTGCTGCTCTCTTGCTGCTCCCTTGTTGCTCCCCTGCTGCTCCCTTGCTGCCCCCCTGCTGCTCCCCTGCTTCCCCCCTGCTGCCCTCCTGCTGCTGGCCCTCTGGTGCTCCTCTGCTGCTCCCTTGCTGCTTCTCTGCTGCTCCCCTGCTGGCCCTCTGGTGCTCCTCTGCTGCTCACTTGCTGCTCCCCTGCTTCCCCCCTGCTGGCATCCTGCTACTCCCTTGCTGCTCCTCTGCTGCTCCCATGCTACTCCCCTGCTGGCCCTCTGGTGCTCCTCTGCTGCTCCCTTGCTGCTCTTCTGCTGCTCCCTTGCTTCCACCCTGCTGGCCTCCTTCTGCTCCCCTGCTGGCCCCCTGGTGCTCCCCATTGCCCCCCCATGCTGCCCCCCTTTGCCCTCTGCTTCTTAGAGTGCTGTCTAGCCTAGCAGGCCAGGGTGAATATAGTACTTCAGCCAAGGAGGGGCAGTAGAGGGACAGGCAGTGCTCAATTGGCGGAGCTGGTGGGCAGTGTCCATCAAGAGAAAGAGAGTAAAACAATTGACAATATGGTAGGAAGTGATGTAAAACAAATAAAGAGATAGGAAGTGTAGGACGTGACGGGAAGAGGCATGGGGTGGCATCTAGGCTAGGCTGCCCCTGGCATCTGGCTGCGTGGGCGAGTACTCCGAAGTATGGACTTCTGCAGTCATGGGTCCAACAACTCATGCTAGGAGAAGTGACCCCAAGGAATAGGGTGGAAGGGGGCTGGGCTCTCGGGCAACACCGCTGAGCATTGGTGGTTCCCATAGAGAAGAGTAGACCTGCGCGTCCCGGCCTCCACCGCTGCACATGGGGCGTAACACCAGCCCCCTGCGGCGCAGGTTGTCCTACTCCTTCACGGCTCCATCACCCCTTAAGGCCACCCCCATTCAGGCCTAGGCCAATGAATATCTGTGAGATATGGTGGTCTCAGGTGGCCCTCATAACATTTTGGTGGGAACCCCATCATTTTGCATTACACCACTGAGCTGCACACAACACATGTACACCCTGGGTCTGCAGCCTGCACTGTGTGTGACACACTCCCATGAACTATGGTGGAGAACTAAGGTTGTCCCCTCCTCTGCTGAAGTAGCCATTCTGACCCTGTTAATTTCTATGCATTCTGGGACTTGTAGTATCACATTTATAATAAATACTATCAGTATCTAGAGGGCGCTCAGCTTCTGCCAAGTCTGGTTGGAGTCGCTCCTCCAGCCCTCCTATTCCATTATAAATCCAGAATCATTCTAAATGCTGGACTACAAATCCCAGAATGCACAGTTCAAACAGGACTGGAGCGAGTACTCTAGCCTAGCATGACATCGATGAGCTTTGCAAACATGATGTGCTGAACCTAGCTAAGGGTTCCTCGCGCTCTATCTTGGCACCCTACTCTCGCATCTGTTAACTAGTGTAAACCAGCTCCTGATATGCTAAATGCCAACATCTGTTTGGATGGGATGTACGATACAATTAACTTGAGGTTTCATCTGCAATAAGCATATGGTTAAGAAGTACTTGATGTGAACAAGCCAAAGCCCACTATGCCAGCTCACTAGCCAGGCGAGCAGATTGCTTAACTGCGTCTTCATGTTTCAGTAATGGTTCTTCTCACATGTGGCCCTGGCAGCTTTCAGCAGCCGCTGACAGATGCAGCTTTTCAAACACTCCCACACCAGCACAGAGCAGGGGCAGGAGCAAGATGCATCCTAGCCTGTGGTTAATTTGTGCCGGGGCTCTCGTCAGGAGGCAGCTTGTACCAGTCCCTTTCTCCTGTTAGCGTCGCCTAAAACAGAACCAACTACTAACCATGAAAGTGGGGAGAGGATGTGGCACAGTGGCCAGAGCTGCCGACTTCACAGCTGGGGAACCAGGTTTGAGTCAAGGCGTCGGCTCAACATCCTGTGATTCTAGGCAAATTACTTAATCTCCCTGAAAATGAATGTGTCCTTAACTGGTGCTCATTAAAAGCACCAGTGACGATGATTAACTGCTGGTGCTGAGCACCGGAAACCACCAGCTCAAATTAAGCACTGGTTCTTTGAGGGCCTGCTGAGTCCTCTGAGGTCAAAGCCAGCCTTTCTTGTGGAGGGGGTGTGCAGAGAAGCTGGGAGGCTGATCACACTTTCACTCGTTTCCTATAGGGGATCATGTGATGCAGAATTCAAATTACATCTACTACAAAAAGGTTGTCCACCCAACATGATGATGATGAGGGACAGTGTATGGCAATGATCAGTGTGTGATGGTTGTAAAGGATTGGTGTGAAAAGTGGTGGGTTACTAGAGGGCCAGACAGTGGCGGCTGGCATCAATGGCAGGAGAGTGCGGGTTGAAATAAAATAAAAACCTATCAATATGAACAGGAGCACAAATTTAAAATAAAATATATATATTTTTTTAAACTTACCTGACAGCAGGACCTTCTGCTCCGGACCTCATTGCGCTGTAGTCCGGCCACCAGGAAACTCCCTGGACCAATCAGGGCGCTGCTCTCACCAGCATGAGAGCAGCACCCAAATTGGAGGTAGCGCCTGGCTCGGTGCTCCGCAGCGCTATGGAGGCCTGCAGTTGCTCTAACCCAGCAGTCTTAGAGGTTTCAATGTGCGCATGTGTGGCTGGCTGTCGCAAGCCGGCCCACAAGACATGCGCCCTTTAAAAAGTGCACTTACAACCCACCATCCTCCCACTCCCTGCTGCTGTCATGCAGCAGCCCCGCCCCCGTCCTGACGCTAGTTCAGGACGGGAGGATGTCAGGATGAAAAATAAAGTGGTAATGATGAATGATCATTTTATATTTCATCTCGGGGCATTTAAGTGGGGTGACGCCCCTCCGCTCCAATGGAGGTGCCGCCCCTGGGCCCAGAGCGTGCAAAGCATCGCAGTGCCCAGGAGGAAGTTGCCAAAATGCTGATGCTGTCTAGTCCCATAGTGAAGCATCATCTTGCATAAAGGGGGTCAGGCGGCCATGATGACCGAAATGCATGATGATGGACGAATGCAATACTGGGCGCAGTGACGTAGGCGGTGTGTCATAGGTCCGAGAGCAAGGAAGGAAATAGCTCCCTAGGCGCCTTTTTAAACTGTGAAATACAGCAATAATCAGGGGCCCTGGGCCCCTCTGGCCCCCGGTGTCACTGCTCCTGCTTCACCAATGGAAGCTACGCCCCTGGCTTGACGGCCTTAGTGAGAAGGAGCTATATGGAGGGGAAACTTGTTGCATAGGTGCACCCTGTCCTGCAGTCTCCAAACATCATTGTAACAGCTGCACCACTGGGACAAATTCGACAAGACCTCCACCACGTTAGACCCCGGCAGGACTTCTCACAGCGCCAGGACACCTTCGGGTAACAGGTAGCGCTCTATAAATGTCGCCAACAATAACTTAACTATTGGGACAGAGAATGGACTGCACCATTGGGACAGAGAATGGACCGAACTATTAGGACAGAGAATGGGCCGAACTATTGGGACAGAGAATGAACCGAGCTATTAGGACAGAGAATGGGCCGAACTATTGGGACAGAGAATGAACCGAACTATTGGGACAGAGAATGAACCGAGCTATTGGGACAGAGGATGGACCGCACTATTGGGACAGAGGATGGACCGCACTATTGGGACAGAGAATGGACCGCACTATTGGGACAGAGAATTAACCAAACTATTGGGACAGAGGATGGACCGCACTATTGTGACAGAGGATGGACCGCACTACTGGGACAGAGAATGGACCGCACTATTGGGACACAGCACTATTGTGACAGAGGATGGACCGCACCATTGGGACAGAGGATGGACTGCACCATTGGGACAGAGGATGGACCGCACCATTGGGACAGAGAATGGACCGCACCATTGGGACAGAGAATGGACCGCACTATTGGGACAGAGGATGGACCGAACTATTGGGACAGAGGATGGACCGCACTATTGGGACAGAGGATGGACCGAACCATTGGGACAGAGAATTGACCGAACCATTGGGACAGAGAATGGACCGAACCATTGGGACAGAGAATGGACCGAACTATTGGGACAGAGATTGGCCGAACTATTGGGACAGAGAATGGACCGCACTACTGGGACAGAGAATGGACCAAACTATTGAGGCAAAGAATGGACCGAACTATTGGGACAGAGAATGGACTGCACCATTGGGATAGAGGATGGACCGCACTATTGAGACAGATAATGGACTGAATTATTGGGACTTCGATGGACCGCACTATTGGGACAGCGAAGGGTCTCCGGCATGGCTCTGAAGAGTGTGCCCCTCTGCCTCGATTTCACCACATTGATGGGGAGGCCGGTTCGCTGCTTTCCACCCTCTGCACAAGCACAGATGTCCCTGCACTCCTGGGTGCGCCAAGCCTGCCCTCCAAGCCCAGCCCCTGCTCTGCTCCCGGGTGTTGTTACAGAGACTTCCTGTGGTCCTGGCTCGCGGGTCCATGCTTTACTGGCAGGCCTGGCGCGCCCGTTCCCGCGCCTCTGTCCTGCAGCCAAGGCCCGGCGGTGTATTTATTCAGCGGTGCGCCAGGAAGCGCTGCTCCGAAGCGATAAGAGATCTGTGGAAGGAAAGGCCGGCGCGGTGCATTTTGGGAATGGTGTTGGAATCCCCCCTCGTGCCGCCTCCCTGTTGAAAACGCGGGACAGGGTTTTCCCAGGAGCAAGGTGGGAGGTGTTTTACATCAGCAGAACCACTTTGTAGCAAGTTGGCACCAATGCCAGTGTGGGAGTGGGGATGCCTGGAACATCTCTGAGACGTTCATGTATAAATGGCATTCTCAGAGATTTGCCTGAGCGTGCTTCTATGCTGCCCTCCCCAGTGGTATTCCATTTGTTTCCAATGGCAGTTTGGGACTGGTCGTTGATGTTGAATGGTGTAATAGGTTTTAATATATATAATTTAGCCAGTTGGAATTTCCCTTGTTTTTATTGTTGATGGAGTGTAGTTAAAATTCCAAAACACCATTATTACTACTAGGCCCAGCGCAAGCCAGTTGCAACTGGTGGACTGGTGGACTGGGATTAGCATGGCTTTCAGAATAGTGGTGAGTCTTGTGCGTCCGTTCACTCAGTGAAGGAGGGAGACGGCTGCCATGTTGGGTCCAGGCAGGAGAGTTTGAAACACTACAATAATCCCTATTGGACTTTGCGATATTGCGTTGGTAAATGGTCGGTAATCTCCCTAATGGTACAAAGTAAAACCTGGCACTGAATCGGCAGGACTGGAAACCCAAAGCAGCCCTGGCAATGTTTTCGGACCAGCCCCTGATGAAGAACTGCCCGGCTCCCAAAGGCCGGAGGCTGAAAATGCTTGCCTGCTGCTTTTCTTACTGGGGGTGATATTGCAGCACCACTGCAAAACCAGCACCCAATTACAAAACCGTCTCCCACCCTTCCAGCCTACTGGGGAAATGCCCAATGCCTGGTACGGTCAGTCTGGCCGTGCACTGAATGTTTGCACTCAGTGGTCGAGTGGTTTACTTCAGCTGCTTACCGTACAAATATGACACCTGAATCCATTCTGGGTTTCAAAATGTTTTTCGAATAGCAACCACACTAGTCATGTACAAGCTCCAAATCTCTACGAGTGATCCCAGAACCACCATGGTATCTCTGTGACTGAACTTGAATCATGTCCCTTGACTGACCATTTAAAGACATGGTCAACCTCGGGCGTGTAGCCATTAATGGGGATGCTGGTCCTCTGGCAGGAGCTGGGTGGGCCCGCTGCACCCTCAATTGTGGGTGCTCTTATTACTAAAAGTGGGCCTAGAGGCCCATTTACCATATTTGCCCAAGGGCCTATGATCCCCTTGCTAGGACACTCACCAGTGGACCACTGTGTGCATACAGTCAGAGTCTAGGAGGTGGGGGAAATCATTGAGTTCATTCTGTTTCTGTTTTATGTTTACACTACATTTCATTCCATCGAGCACTGATTGCTGATTGGGCACCAGAGCACTGTGCATGGGGAGAGGTTTGAGGGGCCTTAAACTTTTCACCAGTTCTTGCCAAGACTGACCTGGTGTGTACACTGATGGAGGCTCAGAAACACCTGGCAAAAGTAGAGGGCGGGGAGGATCTGGATTGTGGCAGAAAGTGCGGGTATGGCTTCAGCATAACATGAAACCAGGGATTTCTTAACTCGTAGGTTTTCTGTTCATACTGGACATGGTCATAGTGCCCCTGGAATTACAACACCCAGCAGTTTGGCGATTCCTAGCTGTTTTATTACAACATCAGGACTTCCAGGATGTCTATACCAAGGCGGCCATCTTGATGGTGCAGCCCAGAGGACAGTGGACTCTGGAAAAGCACTGACCAGCATTTAGCACAAGCTCAAGCTAGCTTGGGACATTGTGCAGGTTTGACCTCTGCTTTCCATAAAGCAGGTCTAAAAAACATACAAAGTCTATCATGTTGGTCAAAGACTCTGTGATGTCACTTCTTGTGATGTCGCTTCTTACGATGTCATTGCAGGATTAACCCCTTCAGCGCGGCGGGAATTCCCCCGCGGTGCTGAAGGGTTCGAGCGCGGGCGGGGCCATGACGGAACGGTTCCGTCATGAGCACAGCGCAACCGATGCTCATGACGGAACCGTTCCGTCATGGGCATGGAAGGGGTTAATGGACGTGCGATGTCACTTCCCTTATTTACATTATTTTGTTGAAATAGAAAAGCCACTAGGAGCTTTTTGCCTAGACATAACAGAACTGGAAAGCGGAGTGGTACTCTCATTAGGACATTCTTTGGAAAGGAAGTGATTTTGTAATGCTTGATGTAAACAAGATCAGAAAAGATTGCAATTTGATTGCTCTATACTTTCCTGTAGGGTGCTTGCAATTAATTAACCAGATTTCAAGAACTGGAAGAAAGGCAATATGATGTACTTTATCTATTCTAGTGATGTAACTATGAAAGTATGTAGCGCCCAGATAGCAGGGTTTCTGCGCTTTGTGAAAAAGCTGGTGACTACCAGGAGTTTCCAACTGCTAGCACCCTGGCCTGGAGGGGGGGGGAGGGGGGCTACCTAGTAAGTCAGATGGGGCAACCTAACTTGAGGGTGACAACTTTGCTGAGGGGTGCCCTCCTCAGAAGGTAAGTGCCACCAAGGACACACACCACACTACTCATAAAGGATACACCGTTCTCTCCCAACAAAAAGAATGATGTGTATGAGTGTGATGAGTGGATGACGTGCGCCTGGCCCGAGCCTTTCGCACTGCCTGGAAGGGCAGGCGCAATGCCTTCTGGGATTAGTGACAAGAAACCCTGCCAGAGGCCCAGGTTGTGTGACACTGTTTGGTTGAAGATCAGCAGAGTCAGGAAACGTGTGTGGGCTCCGAGTCTGGTTCTGGCTAGAGGGTACATATTCCACCCGAGCACAATGCGCCGTGTCCCGGGGGACGGAGCAGCAGGGGGGCTCCCCTTCCTCCGGAAGCAGGTGACCGATGGCAGGGATGGATGCTGCTCGTCTCTGAGTGTTTCCCATGCTCACATGGTGGCACAATCAATCAATCCATCAAAGCATTTATATAGCGCGCTACTCACCCAGAGGGTCTCAAGGCGCTGGGGGAGGGGGGTCCGCTACTGCTCGAACAGCCAGGTCTTGAGTTGCTTCCTGAAGGCGAGGTGGTCCTGGGTCAGGCGGAGGTGGGTCGGGAGGGAGTTCCATGTCTTGGCGGCGTGGAAGGAGAAGGACCGTCCCCCTGTGGTGGCTCTTCGGATGCAGGGGACGGCGGCGAGGGCGTGGCCGGTCGATCGAAGCTGGCGTTTGGGGGCGTAGAAGTTGAGGCGGCTGTTGAGGTATCCTGGGCCATGGTTGTGTAGGGCTTTGTGTGCGTGCGTGAGGAGTCGGAAGGTGATTCTCTTGTTGACCGGGAGCCAGTGCAGGTCTCTCAGGTGACCGGAGATGTGGCTGCGACGGGGGATGTCCAGGATGAGTCGTGCTGAGGCGTTCTGGATCCGCTGGAGTCTCTTCTGGAGTTTGGCGGTGGTTCCGGCATAGAGGGAGTTGCCGTAGTCCAGACGGCTGGTGACGAGGGCCTGGGTGACCGTCTTCCTGGTCTCGGTGGGGATCCACCGGAAGATCTTACGTAGCATGCGCAGGATGTTGAAGCACGACGAGGAGACGGCGTTGACTTGTCTGGTCATGGAGAGGGAGGAGTCCAGGATGAAGCCCAGGTTGCGTGCGTGGTCTGTTGGTTTGGGTGCGTTGCCTGGGGCGGGGGGCCACCAGGAGTCGTCCCAGGCGGAGGGTGAGGATCCCAGGATGAGGACTTCCGTCTTGTCCGAGTTCAGTTTCAGGCGGCTGCTCTTCATCCATTCGGCTACCTCTTTTATCCCTTCGTGAAGGTTGGCTCTGGCGGTGGCGGGGTCGTTGGTGAGGGAGAGGATCAGCTGGGTGTCGTCGGCGTAGGAGATGATGTTGAGGTTGTGCTGGCGTGCGATGTCTGCAAGGAGGCTCATGTAGACGTTGAAGAGGGTTGGACTGAGCGAGGAGCCTTGAGGAACGCCGCAGATGACTTCGGTGGCTTCAGATCTGAACGGGGGGAGGCGGACTCTCTGTGTCCTTCCGGCGAGGAAGGAGATGATCCACTCCAGTGCCTTCTCCTGGATTCCGACGTTGCTGAGTCGCTGCACTAGTGTACGGTGGCAGACAGTGTCGAAGGCCGCGGAGAGGTCTAGGAGGATGAGGGCCGCTGTTTCTCCGTTGTCGAGCAGCGCTCGGATGTCATTGGTGGCTGCGATCAGGGCGGTCTCGGTGCTGTGGTTGGCCCTGAAGCCAGACTGCGAGGGGTCGAGGGATCCGTTCGTCTCGAGGAAGGCGGCCAGCTGGTCCTCCTGCAGATACATATGTGTCACTATAACCTGGGCCGAAGAGATGAGGTCAGGATTCTTCTAATGTTGTGAGGTAACACAAAAATATTAGGCCTCAACATGCAGAATGTGGGGAGTGGCCCCTGAAACACCTGTACTTCAAAATTATCTTAGATTTTGGGCTGAATGAGGGACCTCTAGAAGGGGGAGGGGACTGGCTCACAGGGCTATCAGGCAGAGCCCAATGAGTTGGTCTGCCAGATCAGTGTGTGGGCCGTTGTTTTAGGTCGAGCCTCAGGGCAACGCGCATGCGCTACTCGCTCTGCGAAGCATGCTGTATTGGAGTGTGCTCTTGAAGCCCCGCCCACTGTCTGCTCATATTTGTCATTGGCTTATGTCATTGCCCCTCGTAAATGCTGGCTTCTGATTCGTACATAGTGTTGTTAGTCCCTTCTTAGCACCGCCTTGTCTTCATTTGTAACCTCCCACGAGGACTGGCCCTTTTACTTCGGTTGTTACACGGTCTGCTTTATAAGTTGGTGAACACTATTTTCTTTAATGCTCTTCCCCTATTCCACCCACGGCATCGGAGCACCCGCCCACTTTGTTTTAAATAGTAATATATTTTTATTCAAATTACAGCGCGGTCCACTTTATAATGGCTGTGCTTATATAATTATTTAATATACGGCACAGTCCGCATTCACTTTAGCTTAAGAGGCACCATACGTGTTTCACTATAATGATGGCCACACCCCTTTTTTTTAGACGCTGCTCACTGTAACCTGAATATGCAAGCAGCGTCTTAAAAAAAGGGGTGTGGTCACCATTATAGTGGTCTCGCATTTGCGAGAGTTTGAGCCCTTGGCATTAAAAACAACAATGCCTTTTATATATGTGTTCCTTTTAAGAACACATTAATAAAAGTCTTGTCATTTTCAATGCCAATAGGTTAAACGCTCGCAAATGCGCGACCTATTGCATTGAAAATGCTTGTTTTAGCAGTTTGTGGGCCTGGTTTTTGGCCACCTGGGCTGGTTTTTAATGTTGATGTCCCTGATATTACAATAAGCATTGCTTGCAGCAAACACAAATGCATGCAGTCTCACATACCTTGCAAAATACCAGTACAGTGTGTCTTTACAAGCTCAAAATTGCCACTTTTTGGAGCTATCTTGCTTGCTAATGAGAGCTACTATTATTTTGGTGCCCAGGCCTATGTTTTGACCTAGTCCATCCCTGGTAAAGGGCTACCGTCCCCCGCAGTAGAATGCAGGACACCTGTTTTAATTATTAGAAATAGACAGTTCTGATTGTGATTAAAGATTATATTTAGAGATGCAAGAAACATTTTGTCAAAATGTAAAACCTGCAAGGTCTCTTGCAAACTATTCCACTTACGGAACAGACGCACCATTTTGTACGCATTTGTTCCCTATGCGAGTTTCCGAAATTGTGTGAATTGCATTAAATTCTGTGATGTTTGTTGGAATTTTCGCACCACCATAAGCCCATAACGATAAACATGGGAAAATGGAAAAAAAGGGGGATTTTTTATGCAAATATTAAAAACTTAGGAAAAACATGGTTTGTGGTATGTTTTCTGTTTCGCAAAACAAAAAACATGAAAAAAAGAATTGTGGTCTTACAATAACATGGCTGAAAATCTTTGTTCATGTCCATTAGGATAATTGAAACCGGTCTCCATCTAGAATGTTGTCTTCCTGTTCCTTACATACCTACATGGTGTTCAGTTTCATGTTGGGTTCCTGTTGCGGAATCCCACAAGATCCTGGCATGTGCCTGTTGTTTTTCTTTGGAAGGTGATGGAAGCTGGTCACAGTTCACTAACAGGTTTATTGGATGTTGAGTATTGTGGGAGTAGTGTTTATCTGGCAGCCATAACTGAGAGGAGGGAGGCGCCTAGAAGCTTAGTGCTTTCTACAAGCAGAAGAGGTTTGTCTTCAAAGCTCTCTGAAATAAAGGGTAACTCTCTGTGGTTTGGAGGGTGGAAGGGCATTGACGATGAGGTGCATGTAGTGCCCAGCAACCAAAAACCTTTGCATCTGGGAAAGTGGATGGCAAACTGACAAAAGAACCTTCATCACAGGCATGTGGAAGGCTGGTAGTACAGGGAGCCATTAGGAACACACCTCTATACAACTTTATCAGGCCTTACTTTTTCTAATTGAAGCAAGCGAAGCTTCTTCAAAATAGATGTAATATGCGTTTTTTGCCAAGTATGGACACACCTGGCCAAATATGGCAATATCTGGGTCTCTTGTCGCTGAAAGGGACAGCTGTAAGATGCGTAAGAGTGTTCAACGCATAGACGAGTGAAAAAGCTTCCTACGATCCTATAGAAAGCGGGACTTGCATCCTATGGATGTCAATCATCTGCTTCTGAACAATTAACCGTCAAAGAAACGCTTCAATTGGAGACAACTCCTCAGCCTGCACAGGCATTTTGTGGAATATTAATCGAATATTTGCATTTCAATTCATTTATTCACCCAAACAACCTGTGCTCTCTGCATGCTGTGAAATATCATTTTTAGGTCTCGCCTAGCGACGCAACGCTGCTCGCCATGGCGAGATCTATTGTTGTCGACTTCTTTGCCGAAGGGGGACAGGATACGTGCACGCGTCGGACAAGAGGTGTGCATGCGCGGCGTCTCTTCTCTTCTCTGACGATCTCAGCACTTTCGCGCACTCCCCCTGCGCTTTCACTTTCACGCGCTCGATCTAAGCTGTGTTTAGGTCACAGTGTGCTCGTCTACGTAGGGGGAGAGGTTAATGATAGAGTTCTTGAGGGCCAACATCGCTTTCTGCTTGCAAGAGTGTCAGCTTCCTCCCCCAGCCCGGTAACTTCCCATCCGCCGCGGTACACTTACTGCTCCGTGGCTGAAGAAGTCAGCTGTGATAGTTGCGTTTAAAATATGTGCTATTCCAAAACATCACTTAAAAGTGTCATGCCGTGCATTTCACACACCCGCCCAGACTTTTGTTCATACAACTTCCCTTAATTCCCTGGCCCTTTAATGCCATCTAATCACGCGCACCTCGGACAGCAGTTCCCAGCTCCTCTACACTCGTCCCATTCAGAACCTGTGAACGTTTACAGGAGAAACCCGCCTTCGAGAGATTCATCAAAACACCGCCAGCAACTGAGACCGCTTCTTCACTGGAGCATAGAAATCACTGCTTTGACTGGCACTGATTTTACCTCAGACTTCCACAAGAGCTCTCCCAGGATCCCTGCCCGGTTCCGAGCGCACACAGGGGCCTCTGGTGGCTGAGCGCTCTGCAGTAAGAACGGGCTCAAGCACTGGTAAGGAGACGCCGTGCGGGCTTTCATCGCCATCTACCGGTCGCTGCAGGAATAAGGTAGTATACCGCGTCTCTCAACCAGGCGCTTCAATGAGTAACTAGTAAGTAACCTTCAAGATCCAAAGTGGGTGCCAAGCCCAAGGGCCACTGACCCTTTTCCTATAGGTAGCTACAATGGTTTTCACTGTCCATACTTGGGCTGCGTTTACTGCTAGTTCATTTGTACCATTACAAGCTGCAATGTTGCTGTCCGTCATCACGTGCACAAATAACTTACCGTTGCATACTGAAATGTATGTCCGCGACAGACACGAAAATAATGAATAAGTATTGTATTGTAATTGCATTTATATAGCGCCCACTACCCCCAGCGAGGCGTCGAAGTAGGTGCTTTAATGTAAAAGGTATACACTTGAGATATTTGTTGTATTTTTCCCACGTTGCAATAGATAGTATACAACATACTGTACAGATCTACTAATAACTCCACCACCTTCCCTAGAATGACATACACTTTTATTCACAAGCCATTTCAGACCTGCACATTACCTTGGTACCTGTTCATTATCTTGATCTGCCAATCTTCATCAGTGCTCCATATTCCACTGCTTCAGCCTACCAGAACGTGCGCGACATGTCCTTCTTTGGTCTCCTAAACCCAGTGAAGGACGTGGAAATATTTTATTTACTTTGGGACCCCACAAATTGGGTGAGACAGAAAGTAGGCAGAGTGATGAGGGTTGCGTTATAAGAAGAACAAGCAAAGACAGTAAACCTAATTTTATATATATATATATATATGTGTGTGTGTGTGTGTATGACTGAGGGGTTAAAAAGTGCCCTAACAGTGTTACAAATGTCAAGAACAGGCCTTCTATGAGCCAGAAACAACGCCAGACGCCATAATATAACTGGGAATGTGGTATTGAGATATCCAGAGGGAAGTAAAAACAGATGACCAGGAAAACCTTCCAGCTGTCAGGCACAGCAGAAAGACGAACATCAAGAATAACAAACAAGAACTGGGGATTAAGCCTGAGAAATGCACAGGGTCCAATGAGCAGCGCATTCTGATGTGCACTTGCCCAGACAGCCGATGTTCACACGCGTACGGGTCGCACGTCTGCGTACATGGCGCGCTTTAGCTTTCCCTCCCGCACCCCGTCAGGCCCCTCCTTCTTCGCTCAGAGCCCGAAGCGCCGTACTACATTTTCCTTTATGCGGCTATGGTTCTATCTCAAACATTTCATTTGGTCTTTGCAATGGAGCATTGGAAACATTTTGAAAAATTGTACGTGCAGCCATGTATTTGCTTGCAGAAACAGGGAAGTGTCACTTATAGTCATTGAATGTTACTCTTAATTACACTGAAATTATTAAAATGTCACACGTAGCAATCTGAAACTTTGGGAGCTATGTTGCATACTCATGGTAGCAGGTGCAACGTTACTCCTCCAGAGATTTGTTTAAATGTAAACAAGTATTACGTGTGCATGTGTATTTACATGGTGGGGTAATGTACTGTAACTGCTCTCCTGTG
The DNA here is from genome assembly GCF_964204655.1 of Triturus cristatus. NCBI lineage: Eukaryota > Metazoa > Chordata > Amphibia > Caudata > Salamandridae > Triturus > Triturus cristatus. The sequence goes on along the minus strand of NC_140595.1, from coordinate 104,363,253 downwards.
ACGCTGTGCTATGTATTCATTTAAAAATCAATGTTTTGTTGGAAAAAACTGACCAGCACTTTCTGGGTTCTATACAAGCATTTGCAATTCAATAGGTCTTGCATTCGCGAGAATTTGAGCTATTGGCATTGTAATGACAATGCCTTTTATTTATGTGTTCGGAAAAGCTGCAAGCGGTGCATAAACACGCACTTATAGTCCCTGTTTACGCACCGCTTGCAGATTCTTAAAATATATAATTAAAAGGCATTGATATTTACAATGCCAATAGCTCAAACTATTGTAAATGCGAGACCTATTGCATTGCAAATGCTTGTTTATTTTTCTGCCATATGTTGTCTCATCCTCCAGGCGCATGTGCTTGCACGTGGAGGACAAGAGTAGGCAATTTCCAAGTGTGATGGGTTTGTGACGCCGGAGCTATTTTTGACTGTTTAGACTGTTCAGAAATAGATTGGAAGGTGCTGAAAACATCTGGCCTGGTCTTTAAGTGCATGAAAGGATAGCATTTATTAGAGGGTTGTGCCCTGGTATAATGTGTCCTGTCTGCCCCGGAGTGTCTGTCTAGACCCGAGATGCTGCGGATGAGGGTCCCCCTGCCATTCTTCCCAGATAGGCACAAGGGCCCCATTGTTAGCAGCGATGAGTCTGTGACATTCAGCCCTTCTTTGGAATTTCCCTCTGCTGGAGCTAAGGAACAGAAGCTCATTTCTGCTCCAAAGTGAGCAGTTTACAAGAAATGGTAGATTCACTCTCTCTTGACTCTACCCGTGTGAATTCCGGAGACAGACATCTGTACAGGACCAGCCCAATGTCTGAAGCTAGTAGAGGGACCAATATGGATGAATGAGTGGATGGATTTATAGAAGGAACGATACATGGATATAGAGACAGACACACAGACAGACCAATAGAGTTCTGGGCGAGTAGATAGATAGATAGATAGATAGATAGATAGATAGATAGATAGATAGATAGATAGATAGATAGATAGATAGATAGATAGATAGATAGATAGATAGATAGATAGATAGATAGATAGATAGATAGATAGATAGATAGATAGATAGATAGATAGATAGATAGATAGATAGATAGATAGATAGATAGATAGATAGATAGATAGATAGATAGATAGATAGATAGATAGATAGATAGAGTGAGTTGTGGGCGGATAGATAGACAGATAGATAGATAGATAGATAGATAGATAGATAGATAGATAGATAGATAGATAGATAGATAGATAGATAGATAGATAGATAGATAGATAGATAGATAGATAGATAGATAGATAGATAGATAGATAGATAGATAGATAGATAGATAGATAGATAGATAGATGGATAGATAGATAGAGTTGTGGGCGGATAGATAGAGTTGCGGATGAGTAGATAGATAGATAGATAGATAGATAGATAGATAGATAGATAGATAGATAGATAGATAGATAGATAGATAGATAGATAGATAGATAGATAGATAGATAGATAGATAGATAGATAGATAGATAGATAGATAGATAGATAGATAGATAGATAGAGTTGCAGACAAGCAGATAGATAGATAGAGTTTCGGACGAGTAGATAGATAGATAGATAGATAGATAGATAGATAGATAGATAGATAGATAGATAGATAGATAGATAGATAGATAGATAGATAGATAGATAGATAGATAGATAGATAGATAGAGTTGCAGACAAGCAGATAGATAGATAGAGTTGCGGACGAGTAGATAGATAGATAGAGTTGCGGACGAGTAGATAGATAGATAGCTAGATAGATAGAGTTGCGGACGAATGGATAGATAGATAGATAGATAGATAGATAGATAGATAGATAGATAGATAGATAGATAGATAGATAGATAGATAGATAGATAGATAGATAGATAGATAGATAGATAGATAGATAGATAGATAGATAGATAGATAGATAGATAGATAGATAGATAGATAGATAGATAGATAGATAGAGTTGTGGGCGGATAGATAGAGTTGCGGATGAGTAGATAGATGATAGATAGATAGATAGATAGATAGATAGATAGATAGATAGATAGATAGATAGATAGATAGATAGATAGATAGATAGATAGATAGATTCCAGTGGCATGGAGAGCACGGGACTCACGACACGTGTTCTTGACAGAGAGAGAGCAGGAAAGCGCCATATCCAGGGCATAGCATGGGGAGCAGTGACAGCTGGCATGACTCGCAGGTGGTGGGCGGGGGCAGGCGCAACGTAGCACGAAGAAAAACAAAAAAATTACACACTTACCTTGCTGCCGCGTCTCCTTGCACCTGCTCTCCTCTTGGGACAGGAAGCCAGTAGAAAACCCAGGCTCCCCTGACCAATCACAACGCTGCAATGCAGCGTTGTGATTGGTTTGGAGCGTCCTGGTTCGACACTCAACCAGGGAATGGGGTCTGGGCTTGTTTTCCAAGCATGCTGCTGTGAAGCTTGCATGGAGAACGGGGAAAGTGACATGACTGGTTCGGGTGGCCCGAGAGGGCCGACCAAACAGTCATTGCGAACTTAGGAGTGGGCAAACCACCCCTGCCCTGCTCCGTGAGCAGAGCAGCCCCGCCCACCCACCCCCAAAAGAAGGAAATAGAAAATGATAAAAACTAAAAGTTATCATTTTATATTTCCTTTCCTTCACACTGCTCAAAGCAGGGGGGCAACGCTACTCCGGAGCCAGCACTGGTAGGGAGGCCACAGGGGCTGTTGCCCCGGGTGCTATATTCTTAGGGGGTGCAAAATTTTAAAAGAAAAAAATTCAGACAACAACATTTTTTTCTTTTAAAATTTTGCACCAAGAAGTGCTAACGGTCCATGGATTAAGGGGCGCCAAACTTGCTTTGCCCCGATTACTGACAACTCATTCTACGCCACTCGCCATATCTACAGAGATGTGTCACAATTCTGCTCTCTCCCAAGTGTTGCAGAACAATCATGCTGTGAGTGCCACACACACACATTTGCACCATAGTTTATCATAGGTTTTGTACTGGAAGGGTAACTGTCAAGTACAATAATACAATTCCTAGACAAAAATAAAACTCCTCTCAATTTGGATACGTTCTTTACAGTTCAACACACATGCAAAGTCGGAAAAGTTGCGAGAAATAAAAGCATTTCTATTTTTTAAAGCCTGCTTTCAAGTGACATTAATTTTTAGCACAAAAAATGCCACTTTCCCCTTAAGTGCTTATTTATGTCTACATTATAGCATTAAAGAGTGCTGCAGAGGGCTATACTGGTTGATGAAAGGCCTCCAGGTGAGTTGTAGGCAGAAGCCGCTGGTGAAAGATTTTAATAAGAGATAGGGCATTTAATGACCGGTGTAGTTCAGGGCAGAAGGGCTCAGAGGGATGTATGATGTTACAACGCATGCTTTTACAACGCATGCTGTTACAACAAAATTTTTACAACGCAAATGCAGTGACAACGCAAGTCTTTACAACGCAAGTCTTTACATCGACTTGCACTAGATGGCGTGCTAACATTAAAAAAGTGTAATTTACTATTCTAACTCCAGTCCACGTAACAGTAGGGAAGGTGTTTGGATAGTAAACTACACTATTTTTAATGTTAGCACGTCATCTAGTGCAAGTCGATGTAAAGACTTGCGTTGTAATGGCATGCGTTGTCAATGCATTTGCGTTGTAACAGTTTCGTTGTAATGGTAGTGCGTTGTAAAAGTTGCGTTGTAAAGGTTGTTCCCCGGCTCAGAGGCTATTAGAACATTCCAACCTCTCAGGGAGAAATATTCTACATTAATCAGCAAGAAAAAGAAACACAATTGTTGGAATGCTGGAGCAGAAGGTCTTTAACAGTCATTATTGGCCCTCAGCCACTCCATTGTCTTCAATTGATTTCTTCACATTTCAATACGCTATGTTTACTTTTCACACAGCTTGTATTTACCATTCACATGGACTGTAGTCGAAGAGCTAGATTCACACAGTAAAGAATGCAGTAACAGTTGTGATAACAACGGTTTTACCTGCAGACATTTCTAGATTTGGGCGTATTGAGAGGGCCACTTAACACAATTTGGGTTTTGTTGTGTATATGTGTTACCTTTGCCTCACAGCGATTGATGTGTATGTAAGAGGGTCTGTGATCCCTCAATTTCACAGTCGATTGATATTAGAGACCAAGTCCAAACCAGTATAAGTTTTTCTTTGACAGTATAGAATTTTAATATTCACCTGCTCTTATAGCGACTCCATAATATTGACTACCACTTTAAAAAAAGCAGTGATCTGAAAGAAGATGGGTAGTTGTGGGACCACCGCAAACCTTCCTGCACACAGACATTTCTGGGATAGACACTTCCCAGACCGGCATGTGCTGGGTGGGTATAAAGAGAGGTATACAGAGAGTATAGGAGTTTTCAAATCTAATTTTAAAAAAATATGTTGCGTTTTATATAGAGCGAACTTGACCCAAAGGTATCCGGTATCAGCGCGCTTTACACAAGAACCAGTTGCATTATATGAGGACACATTTATTGTTGTTAGGCATGGGGAGATTAAGTGATTTGCCCAGAATCACAGGATGTTCAGCGTTGTTGCCGAGACTCAAACCTGGTTCCCCAGATTTGAGGTTGACCGCCCTAGCCGTTAGGCCAACTCCTCTTCCCCAAATGAGGTTCCCAGTCTTCCATTGTTGATGATTTTTGCATGTACATACAGACTGGAAACAACAGGCGGTTGCACATTGGAAGAACGAGAAATCCACCAAAAAGTGGTGGATGTCCAATCTGCCATTTTTAGAGTGCCATTGACAACAATGCACTTGTAATACAGTGGACGGGACGTTTGCACATTTTTTACTGATGTCCCCATCTCCAAACTCTAAATAACACCCTATGTTGTTTTCCTTTCGGCTTTTATTTATTTGAAACGGAAAAATACAAAATGTCTGTTTTCTTTTGCCAGATTCTCATGTCTTACCATGACCACAGTCAATGGAATGATTTGATTTTGCAGGATTTTCTGCATAAAGGATTTGCTGCTTTTGCCACATAGTTCATCATCTGCTGCATAATCGGCACATTTTAACAGCATCTAGTGTCTTGCTCAAATGGATCAAAAGTTACTAAGAAGAAAAAACCCTTCGCAAAGGTGGACCGGTCCTCTTTCTGTTGCTTATTGCAGTATTTGGGTACTGAGGATGTCAAACCGTTTTCCAAATAGGGTTAACTTGTGAAAACTGACAAATAATGTGGGAATATTATTACAAAATGTGCCACATTTGGAGGGATAATGTCCCTTTTCTTGGCACAACATTTAGTAAACCCTGCTGCATAATTTGGCCCCCCACCTTGCACAAATTTCGTGGACTGAACATGACTGACAGCCAGTATCTATGCAGAAGGACAACATGTGAAATTAAATAAAGGAATGAGATCTCCTTAAGCAAGCTGCAAATATTTGTAGACCCATATTAATATTTTCAGATAACTGTATTGTTGTATTTCATATGTGTGCTCAGTGAGTTGATACTCAAAGGATATCTACGTGTGAATATCAATTTATCAGTTACATGAGTAACAACCATAACAGATAAAACGTAGTATTTTCAAAGAACACAAAATAAACATGGAAGACTGTGTTTAATATGAGTGAACATTAAATATGAATAAAATCCACAGAAATATTTAATAAATATCATAAAACAGAGCTTTTTAATTTTAAGGCGCAAGGCAATTATCCGGGTGTTTTAAAAATGTAAAAAAAAAACAAATGTCAAAGCCAATTAGGGGGTTGAAACGAAAAGACAAAGCTATCTTCATGCTGGGTGGGGGGTGGGGGGGTTGAGCAGCGAGACTGCTGTAAAATGATGTTTTAATAAGTGCATTCGCTCATAACCTCCGTGGGATGTGATTTTCTCTTCGCTTTAAAATTGCCGGTAAATGCTGTGTATTTAAAAGCTTATGGCAGCGCTTGAGAGAACGTTGCTATTAAATGCACTTCAGTGTACACAGATAAAACAACCTGCAATTACGCGCTCGTCCCCCACACACGGAGACCAAACATAGCGGTAGATTGTGCTGTCATTTTTACTGTTTACAGAATGTGGTTTTTGGGAACAGTTAACGGCATTTTCAGACAAAGGACCCAGTCTAAAAAAAAAGTCAGGGCCTGTCATTTCTTCTATTAAAAGGAAAACATTTCTGGGGAGGGGCTGCGTGGGCCATGTGTGGCGCTCGACAGTGTCCTGAAGCACTCGGTCTCGCGAGCAGTCGGAGTGTGGCACGTGGCCGCGCACACACGACGGCAGCTTTTAGTCACGCGGGACGGCAGTGCGTCATACTTGCATCGCCTTTCTGTGATTACAATGGCCAGTGGGCCAGCCAGCCAGTGCTTCATTGGTGAAAGAAAGGACGTGTCCAAAGATCTGCACAGAAGCCGGCGGCCAGTCCAATTAAAAGTGGGCGCACCCAGTGCTTTAAATGGAAAAATAGAAGTGCAGGTACTCTGCGGTAGTGTGACGATAATTGAGGGGCCCCCTCCGGACTCTTTCAGGAGCTCCCCAGCCGAAGTGCAGTGCTGAGGGGGCCCCCTGAAGCTTGGGGGCCCTCCGCACTGCGAGAGATGCGTGGGCCTGTGTTACGCCCCTGGTACTCTGTAGCAGGGTATCTACCTGCTTGTTTCTAAGAAGTGCCGGTACTCTCCAATTAAAAGTATTACTTGGCTCTTGAGAAGTACCGGTACGCTGTCTCTCAAAATAAAAAGTGCTGATACTCCATACTGGGCAGTACCGGCCCACTTAAAGCACTGAGCGCACCCAATATCAAGTCTGTGCAGTATTTAATGAACTACCAGGCACGCCCTGTCCCTTTCTCTTCCAGGGTCCGGCTTTTTCTCTTTAAGACAATTTTGCCGTCTTTCTCTTCCTCTGTCTTTCTGAACTGTGTTTTTCCCTCTCTTGCACTGGGTAAAGATCTGAAGTGGGATATAATTGCCGGACCCCAAAAATAAGTGCAGGTGGCACTGACCAGCAACCACAGGCTCAAATGAAGCATGGCGAAACCCAACGCCCAGCTCAAGCTGCGACTGTGCTGCCATCGTCAGGGTCAAGTCTAGGGGTCTCCGCATGTGCAAGGAAGTGTCCCCTGACCAACAGTGGCTGACCGGTGGTCTCTGTCATCGCATGCCAGATGGCTCTGCGGTGACATCTGTCACCTGGTGTAGTGCGCTAGCCGTTGAGATCTGTCACCTGATGCAGAGCGTCTCATCGATGAGGTCCGTAAACTGATGCGGAGCGGTCTCAGGTGAGATCAGACCCTGTATCCTGAAGGACTCCCCATCAAGAGCTTTCAATGGTGAGATGTGCTTGCTGATACAGAGCAGTCATCTGGTACATAGCTTCACAATAGTGAGATCTAACACCTTACTAGGAGTGGCTGAGTTGAGATCCGTCTTCGGATGCTCACCAGTGACTTCTGTAACTGGTTGCAGAGCAGCTCACCGTGAGGTCGTTCAGTTGATGCGGAGCAATTCACTGGTGAAACTCACTAAAGAGATCTAACGCCTTACACAGAGTGGCTGACGAGTGAGATCTGTCTCTTGATGCAGAGCATCTCATCGATGAGATCGGTCAACTGATGCAGAGAGGTCTCAGGTGAGATCAGACCCTGAATCCTGAAGGACTCACCGATGATATCAGTCACTAAGACCACGAGCGGTGAATAGGTGTCACGTGCTCTGTGATGCAGGGTGGCTCCCTGGTGACACCGGTCAGTAGCTGTAGATCAGTTCACCGGCGCAGAGGGGTTCCTAGTACACTCCATCACACTCCTCTGGACAGCTGCCTAGACCCAATGATTTAATCCACTTGTCCAGCTTAAAAGGGCGCTTCAGTGTTGGGGAACAACCGTTACAACGCATGCATTACAACGCATTGTTTTACCCCGCATGCCATTATAATGAAAATAGCTTGCGGCAGGGGGTATGAGGTGTTGAATTTAACTCTCAACACCTTCCCTACTGTTGCACAGACTGGAGTTGGAATAGTAAATTATACTATTCCAAACTCCAGCGCACCCCTGACAGCAAGATGGGATAAAAGATTGTGTTGTAACGGCATGCGGGGCAACAGCATGAGTTGTGACGTCATACAACCTTCAGTGTTCCATGCTTGTGGGCGTGTACTGCAGTATCCGTATCAGACAGCACTTCCCTGAGGGGTCAGGGGTGATAAGAGGGGAAGATTCAAGTATGATATGTTAATATTATCTAGAATATTACTATTACCTGGACTAATGTGGAATCTATCTCTCTCTGTCTTCTGGCATTTCTTTCCAACGTGTCAAAACTTGCCAAAAACACATACAATAAAATACAATAAGTATTAAAGCAATTACATTAACTGACTCTTCTATTGCAACTGTACGGCCACAATTAATAAAATGTCCAACTGCAAATCAATCCTTAATAGAGGGTAAAGTTTGTAAATATAAGAAAGCGGTCCTAGTAAACTGTTAGCTTCTTAAGAACAGAACATGATGCGTATAGCAGGTCAGTTTATTAAAGATACCACAGGAAAACAACATGCATCACAGTTTGCAACTATCTCACTGTCATGGGAGATCACTATGAATGAAAGGCCAACTGCTTGGGGCCTCCTTTCCACTTCTAGCTGTCACTCTGCTTGGGGGGCTCCTTTCCAGTTATAGCTGTCACTCTCTGCCTGGGGGCCTCTGTTCCAGTTCTAGCTGTTACTCTCTGCTTGAGGGCCTCCTTTCCAGTTCTAGCTGTTGCTCTCTGCCTGGGGGCCTCCGTTCCAGTTCTAGCGGTCACTCTCTGCTTGGGGGGACACCTTTCCAGTTCTAGCTGTCACTCTCTGCTTGGGGGCCTCCTTTCCATTTCTAGCTGTCACTCTCTGCTTGGGAGCCTCCTTTCCAGTTCTAGCTGCCGCTCTCTGCTTGGGGGGGGGGGGGGGGGACACCTTTCCAGTTCTAGCTGTCACTCTCTGCTTGAGGGCCTCCTTTACAGTTCTAGCTGTCACTCTCTGCTTGGGGCCTCCTTTCCAGTTCTAGCTGTCACTCTGCTTGGGGGCCTCCTTTCCAGTTCTTGCTGTCACTCTCTGCTTGGGGGCCTCCTTTCCAGTTATAGCTGTCACTCTCTGCCTGGGGGCCTCCGTTCCAGTTCTAGCTGTCACTCTCTGCTTGAGGGCCTCCTTTCCAGTTCTAGCTGTCGCTCTCTGCCTGGGGGCCTCCGTTCCAGTTCTAGCGGTCACTCTCTGCTTGGGGGGGACACCTTTCCAGTTCTAGCTGTCACTCTCTGCTTGGGGGCCTCCTTTCCATTTCTAGCTGTCACTCTCTGCTTGGGGGCCTCCTTTCCAGTTTTAGCTGGCACTCTCTGATTGGGGGCCTCCTTTCCAGTTCTAGCTGTCACTCTCTGCTTGGGGGCCTCCTTTCCATTTCTAGCTGTCACTCTCTGCTTGGGGGCCTCCTTTCCAGTTCTAGCTGCCGCTCTCTGCTTGGGGGGGGGACACCTTTCCAGTTCTAGCTGTCACTCTCTGCTTGGGGGCCTCCTTTCCAGTTCTAGCTGTCACTCTCTGCTTGGGGGGACACCTTTCCAGTTCTAGCTTTCACTCTCTGCTTGGGGGCCTCCTTTCCAGTTCTAGCTGTCGCTCTCTGCCTGGGGGCCTCCGTTCCAGTTCTAGCTGTCACTCTCTGCTTGGGGGGACACCTTTCCAGTTCTAGCTGTCACTCTCTGCTTGGGGGCCTCCTTTACAGTTCTAGCTGTTGCTCTCTGCCTGGGGGCCTCCGTTCCAGTTCTAGCTGTCACTCTCTGCTTGGGGGACACCTTTCCAGTTCTAGCTGTCACTCTCTGCTTGGGGGCCTCTTTTCTAGTCTCAGCTGTCACACTCTGCTTGGGGGCTCCTTTCCAGTTCTAGCCGCCGCTCTCTGCCTGGAGGCCTCCATTCCAGTTCTAGCTGTCACTCTCTGTTTGGGGGCCTCCTTAACAGTTCTAGCTGTCACTCTCTGCTTGGGGGCCTCCTTTACAGTTCTAGCTGTCACTCTCTGCTTGGGGGCCTCCTTTCAAGTTCTAGCTGTCACTCTGCTTGGGGGCCTCCTTTCCAGTTCTTGCTGTCACTGCTTGAGGACCTCTTTTCCAGTTATAGCTGTCACTCTCTGCTTGGGGGCCTCCTTTCCAGTTCTTGCTGTCCCTCTCTGCTTAGGGGCCTCCGTTCCAGTTCTAGCGGTCATTCTCTGCTTGGGGCCTCCTTTACAGTTCTTGATGTCACTCTCTGCTTCAGGGCCTCCTTTCCAGTTCAAGCTGTCACTCTCTGCTTGGGGGTCTCCTTTCCAGTTCTAGTTGCCCCTCTCTGCTTAGGGGCCTCCTTTCCAGCTCTAGCTGTCACTCTCTGCTTGGGGGCCTCCGTTCCAGTTATGCCATTCTCTGCTTGGGGGCCTGCTTTCCAGTTCTAGCTGTCACTCTCTGCTTGGGGGCCTCCTTTCCAGTTCTAGCTGTCACTCTCTGCTTTGGGGCCTCCTTTTCAGTTATAGCTGTCACTCTCTGCTTGAGGGCCTCCTTTCCAGTTCAAGCTGTCACTCTCTGCTTGGGGGTCTCCTTTCCAGTTCTAGTTGCCCCTCTCTGCTTAGGGGCCTCCTTTCCAGCTCTAGCTGTCACTCTCTGCTTGGGGGCCTCCGTTCCAGTTATGACATTCTCTGCTTGGGGGCCTGCTTTCCAGTTCTAGCTGTCACTCTCTGCTTGGGGGCCTCCTTTCCAGTTCTAGTTGTCACTCTCTGCTTTGGGGCCTCCTTTTCAGTTATAGCTGTCACTCTCTGCTTGAGGGCCTCCTTTCCAGTTCTAGCTGGCGCTCTCTGCTTGGGGGCCTCCTTTCCAGTTCTAGCTGTCACTCTCTGCTTGGGGGCCTCCTTTCCAGTGCGAACTGTCACTCTCGGCTTGAGGGCCTCCTTTCCAGTTCTAGCTGTCACTCTCTGCTTAGGGGCCTCCTTTCCAGTTCGAACTGTCACTCTCTGCTTGAGGGCCTCCTTTACAGTTCTAGCTGTCACTCTCTGCTTGGGGGCATCCTTTCCAGTTCTAGCTGTCACTCTCTGTTTCCATACATTTCAGTCTCTTGTTCGGACTTGCTGGTCTTTCTCCATTCGATTCGGGTGCCACTCTCCACAACTGCTCTGTATGTCATACATAGACCATACTTCAGCTTTTGTTCACTGAAGACACTAGGCAGCCATCTTAGAATGGTCTAATCCACCTTGGAATGCTATAGAGCCTCTCGGTTCTGTCAGACGAAAAATCCTGATATGGGCACAAATTGGAGTTTGCACCTACATAGGGTTCTAGATTATGCAATAATTAGGGTTTTCATCGGTTTTCCCACAATGACTTTCGCCAGGTAAGGCCTGGCAGAATTTGTACAATGAATACCCTAATGAGTTTTAACAATGTTATCCGACATTCCGAGTTGCACATCTCAGAATGATGTGCTATTACCACACGCAGAGTACACCACTTCACAAGGTACCAATATTTAAAGCATGCAGTATTAATGAGGCGAATAATAGACCACTCATATTGAGGCCTTCAGTGTTTCGAGGGTGGCTGTAAGCAAGGAGATTGGATGGGTCTGGTGGTACAAGAAGATGGTTATGTTGGTGCAACCCATTGAGCTAGTTGACAAGAAACACAGCTATTGTTTCAGCATCTAGATTCCCTTCTGGATGTACATGCGCTTTGAACTAATAAGCAGAAAGGTACCCCCTATGTAATGTAAGGTCCTAGAGAAGGGGGAAACAACCAAAACATATATACTACAAACCTCTAGGCTGACCTATATCGCTTTAATAGCTGGCCATAACGGCTCATGCACAGAAAATGTCCCCACAATATTGACTCAACCAAAATGTTTTCTTAAAACTATATTTATTTATAGTTTTTATTTATATGTTTAATTGCTTATATAGAAACCGTGTTGTTTGTTTAAATTATTTGTGTCAGAATTAATGAGACATCAAGTCATCTATGAGACTAAGTACATGAGATGCAAATAGATTGAAAAACTGTTATAACTGAATTAATTTGTATGTTTGTCTCTTTGTTTTGTGTAAATTTACAATAACGAATTCTTTGAAAAAGAGAAAAATAAAAAAAAATTCTTCTATAAATAAATATAGTTTTAAGAAAACATTTTGGTTGAGTCAATATTGTGGGGACATTTTCTGTGCATGAGCCGATATGGTCAGCTATTAAAGCGATATAGGTCAGCCTAGAGGTTTGTAGTATATATGTTTTGTACATGCGCTTTGCAAATGCTCGTCATGCCGGATGCGATAGGCTTGGCAGACCATATCCATGATTGCTCTCATGTGTCAGTGAGTAGATCCTTCAGAATGCATGTCATTGGATGGCTTGGCTGATGTGTGAAGGACAAGGGGGTGTGAGATTGAAGGGCACAGTACCATCAGCATATACACCCTTCCCTTTATTGAATGCTTCTTAGTCACTATATGTATTCCACCAGTGACCTTGAATCCTCAAGGTCACTGGTGGGCTAGTGCTTAATTGTTGTTGTTCTCTCTGCTAGGAGAGAGAGACAAACAAACTCTACCCATCACTGAGACGGATATGCTGCCTCACCAGAGTATGAAGAGGATGCAGGTTGGTGGCAGTAATGGTTATAGTTGGGGGTTCAAGAGACTTTCTACCCGCACTCCAAAGAGAGTTCGTACTTTGTCTCTTGGAAAATAATCAATTTCCTACGAATAACTGGGTGCATGACTTCCAACAAGAGTAACGAGAGTCCGTGAATGTGTTCACGTGAACACGATAGCTCGTACTCTTTACAAAATAGTGGTTCCTCACACAAGAGCTCCTCCTTGCCAATGAGTAGCAGCCCCCCGAGAGCCTCCTTGGAAAACCCCCTTGTTGTTTACCACCTCTGGCTTGGGATGCAGTACACAGCCAGGCTGCTCTGTCAAGTTCCATCCTGCCTGCCCTCCCTCTTTGGACTGAAAGCCTTGGTACAAGCGTCTGAAAGCGACTCAGTTCTAGTTGGCTGACTAGTGAAAATTCAAGGGAAGCATCTCTCCTGATTGGACTTAGACCTCATGCCAGCTAAAATTCAGAAAAAGATTTTTGAGACATGTAAGAGAAGAGCTGCAAGGAACGGTTGACTGTGTCCATGCCACCCTAGGCGGGTGCCAAGCAGAGAATCCGGCAGAAGGCTTGAGCCAGTGGTGACCTTCAATTGAGGGGAGCATATTGAAAGAACAGGAGCTAGCCACTAGCCCAGGGTCTGGTTGACCAGAGCATGACCAAAGTAAAAAAAGACTAGGGTGAGGGCCTTCAGAGAAGCGAGGAGGAAGTTCACCCTGCTGAGCTGGAATTGACAAGACAAAGACCCCAGGCCAACTTCAGGAGCAGTATATCTGCCTGCAAGCTTACTCCGCGGTACTGGCCTTTGTTGGGTCGCTGCATTTCACTTACGCCTCTTGGAATAGCATGATTGCACATTTATCAATACATTTTACTAAAGTGTACACAATATCTCTCTCTCCCTATATGTGTTTGTATTAAATATATATATGTGTGTGTGTGTGTGTGTGTGTGTGTGTGTGTGTGTGTGTGTGTGTATATTTCTAAACACTTTCTCTTTCAAGAATGATGTCGGCACTCCTTTGGTTTTAAGCAAAATTTATTCAGGATATGGAATAATCATACACACACAATAAAATAGTAATATATGGCCAGCGAGTTGCTGCACCTGCAGTAGAGTTAATTTAGGATTAAAGAGTTGCTGGGCATTAATTCCATGTGGGTGAGATATGAAACACGAATGACTGCTTATTTTACCATTGAATGTGAAGAAATTATGTGAATGGTTAACAACCTTTTCTGTTATACTTGGCGGGCATTCATGTACTGCTGTGCCCGGCATGGCATCTATTCTAGTGCCTGTGATCCTCAGTGTGGTGAGACCCACCTCCCCCCTTTGCTCTTCACCATACCCCAGAGCCGCAGGTAAACCTATTATTTTACATAGGGTCTGGTATCTGACTATAATTGACCCTTGAGGAACACAAACTCACCTCCTAAATTTGTGACTCTAAATCTTGACTCACCCCAGTTCAGTCGATCCACTATTTCCCGTAATACAAATGGCACCTAAGTACTTGCCTGCAGGCATCAAGAATCAAGATGTGGGCTTGTTAATTTTATCAACATCCTCATGTGCTAACTAGAGGTGGCCAGATACACAGCACCATCCTCCTAGGACAGGCTTTCTGCTATAATGCAAACATTGGTACAAAGCTGCTCTGTTCCCCAACCGCTGTCCATCAGCATGAGCTGGGGAACAGAGCCACCAGAGGATGTCTGCAGCTGTGCCAGAACCCACTGAGCTACTTTGGCAAACCACTGATTTGGTTCCAGGGAATTGATCAAGATGGCCAGACTCCATGGTTAGAGTGCAGGTATTCATTGGCTGGGTACTGTGAGCAGCGTGGAGTGGTGGCAGGAGTAGACCTGAATTCTAAACTGGTACCAGTGCAGCAGGAGGTGGATACGTTTCCTATACACGCATTGTTTCAGTTCAAAGAAGTCCACAGGGGGCCAGTGTTCTCCTGCTCAGTTTAACTGCTCCTTGTGCCTGATCGACATATGGCGTTTACCTCGTGTTAGATGGCCACTTCTGCAGAACACAGCATGCGAAGTGCAGGTCACGGACCTGTATTTTATGTCAGCTGCCCCCCTGTGATAATGTTTAAGCTGCGGAGACCCTTGCATTAATAAGTGCTTTATAATATTTATTAGCGTAAAAGCACACGTAGACAGTTACACCTGGCATTCTTACAGGACATGAAGGCACTACAGCTCTTACTTGCGTCAAAAAACCCTCTCATCTGGGTTCATTTCTTAGCATCTTGTGACGTGGCATGGCGAGTGTCTTCCTTCGCTCTGAAGGCCATCTCTCAGGCTTTTAGCAAGATGTTCGGTTCTAGCAGTGATCCCTTGACGCCCAGCTCTTCCCAGCTAGAATAAGGTACAAGAGGGCTGCTGACTGCCTTTAGGTGAATTGTTTGTGCTAGGTCACATGGCCCAGCAGGAAGGGACAGTAGGACCCCCCCACCCCAAAACCCCCGAATGGAAAGCACCATAAACGTGAGCATGTTCCTGTAAGTGTCCCTGTGTCCCTGTGTCCGCACTCTGCACCAGGGCACACTTAGTACAAATACAACTCAAACTAACAAATTAATTAATTAATTAATTAATGGATCAGTTCCAGATCCTGGATACCAGATCCGGCTCAATAATACTGTGGGATGCGGAATCCGGTTTAATCCCAGTCTATTCCAGCTGGGCTGGAATCCAGCTCCTGTCCAAGTGTGTCAATCCAATTTGTCAATGCATTTTTCCTAATTAACATTAAAGGGGACAACCAAGCACGAACACAATATTATAAAATTAGGTATAATGTGATAAAATAAAAGTAACAATGAACATACATGTATTTGAAGGCGTCCCTGCGACACTCAAACACCCTTAGACATTTTCTCTCTCCAGTTTGTATTGATTTTAACTTCATACTGGGTGCCTTTTGAGAAAAAAAGGTTGAACATTAAACGGCAGTTTAAAACATGACTTCTAAGAAGCCCCACTTTTACTAGGTACTCCTGAAAATGTTCATTTGTTTGGAATGCTAAACTTTATGTTAAGTTGCATGTTATATAATGTTTTTAGAGTAAGCTCGAAATTTGTGTGGTTCCTTGGAGATTTGATGCCTAGATGTTCTCAAAGTAGATACAATGTAGGGGCTCCAGGGAGGGGTGTGTGTAGATGTCCTGATCCTCTGTGTAAATGTACTGTTAAATGAGGGTTAGTTTATCCCTGCAGAGGGTACCTGTAGGTGGGAAGAGGGGTCTTCTTGACATCTGCTGTCCAAACCTATAGTGAGTTCAGGTATGGTTTGATTCTCTCTGCAGGATGCGTCCCGGTGGGGTTGTGCCTCTTTTGAAGCTCTGCTTAACCCAAGTCAGCAGTGGAGGTGACTTGTGGTCTGTCTGGACACGTACAAAGCCTAGTTGCTGCCTTTCCTATGTGCTGGGCCGCCATCGGGATTTTGATCGTATGACTGGTATAAATTGTAATAGACATCGTTCAGTTGAGGCCTCCTCTGGCGTATTAGTAGAGCCGCCTTGTCTTTTATTTACATATGAGTTAACTTGTGTTATGTAGCTATTTTAGATTCCTAGGCGCTTCCTTCTTCCTTGATGTTCTGAAAAATATTCTGCGAGGAACCATGTCACCAGTTCCTTGATTTGCCTGTACTTAAGTTGCCTTGTGTTCTCCGATTTTTCATTCATCAAACTTTGAGCCGGTACAAGAGAGAAAAGGATAGAAAATTAGTCAAGGGGTAGAAAGCGGAAACAGTGAAAAAAGTATGGACAAAAAAAACTGCAAAAGTGAGATAAACCAATAGGGAGCTGGATAAAAGAGGCATAAGGGGGAATCGAGCCTTAGTATTGGGTAACCCAATCATTCCTCGACGCAGGCCGCGGGCTTTCGAGAAAAACTTTAAATACTGCCATTGGGTGGGCGCAGTTTGGTGTTGTAAGGGTAATAAAACATTGTTGTTCTCAAATCTTCACCACCCGGTTAAAGTTAATGATTCAATCTGTAGGAGAAAAACATCAAGATATTCTGCAAACATCATAAAGCGTGTGTCCTTACAAATATGTTCCCTAGTAGACCCAGAGGTTTCCCTTAAAAAAATGTAAACCACTGCAGAGTATTAAAAAAAAAAATCTGCATTTCTTGAAGATTGAGCTGCAGGTCCAAGATTAATGTCGCTTGTATTATCTGACCCCTTACATTGTAATTCTGAAAAATATTAGCTATTACGACATATTCATGCGGAGGACTGCTAGAGACCTGGTTTAAAGGTCCCGTGGCAGAGCGACCATGAATTCCAGAGGTTTCCAGAACGTCCTCCCTCGAGCGCAGGCGGCGTACGTTGCGTCATCGTATCCCCAGTGGGCGCAACAATGCTTGACTCCGCCCACAAGGTCCCATCGAAGGTCAGATCTAGACATGCGATGATGTACAGCCCGTGGGCACTCCTGCGCAGCCATAAGTAAGGACGTCATTTCCTGCCTGGTTTCCAAAATAAAGCAGGTTCCCACACGGGGGACTATGCTTAGGCTACAAATTATCTTGTGTTCCTTTACTATCGGCTCTGTTTCCCTGACAGGAAATCCTGCCTCTGCAGGGGCCATGGTATTTCGTGCTGAGATTCTCGTCAGACCACTTCACATGAACATTTATACTCTAGCTTGATATCTCAATGGATTTTTGAACTGTATAGTTCACATTTTTAAAATCCACAGCTTTGTTTGCTTTTTTTTCTATCAGCAATTTCGTCACTGACCTTCCATTAAAAAGCGATAACTAACGGTGAATTGGAGAATTCGGGGGCATATGTACAAGCTGCTATAGTATACCACCACAGCGTCACTTTTCCCGATGTTGTGGTGGCGATAGTGGCTTAACGCTGACTTGTAAATAAGGCCCCCTTTCACACTGGTTAGAGTGAAAGGGGTGGGCAGTGGGTGTTACGGTGGGCGTTCCACCGCAACACCCATTGATTTTGACGCTGCCCTCTATGTACAATAGCAGCGTACATAGGAGGAAGCGCCAAAATTAAGACCAGGGAAAACCTGGCTTTAACTTGGCGAAATGAGGAGAAATGCTTTATTTCTCCTCGTTTTTGCTTTTTCAATGTGTGCTGCCTTGTGCAGCACACATGGAAAAAGCAAAATGCTTTGGATTGTTTATGTACAGGAAGGTCCCCCTTCTTGTACATAAACAATCTGTAAGAAAAAAAAGCCATTTTGTGGCTTTCATGTGTGCTGCATGAAGCAGCACACAAAACAGTGACAAAATGCCATGTTTATGTGCAGGAAGGGACACCTTCCTACACATGAACAATCCTCCCCTGCACGCAGACACCAAGGGAAACGTAAGGCTGCACCATATCCTTGTAAATATGGTGCAGCCTTGCGTTTCAGAAGTGGCGGAGTTAGGCGTTAAGCATTGAAGGCTAATGCCCCACTCCGCCACTTCCTTGTACATATTCCCCTTGGAGTCTTTGGTTCGGCCGTTGCAGTGTACTCTGTGCTGGTGCTCCAGCGCTGAATACCAAAAATCCCCTCGCTACGTCTACAGACCACAGATCTTCTTCAACAACCACATTCATTCACTCATTCACTGGTGGGGCCCATAACACCAATCATTCATTCTTACTTTTTAGATCAATGGTCCTCGAGAGAGAGAGTGGGGAAATTTCTTTCCTCTCTTATTCCATGCGCTGGAAACTATGGGAGGAAGATTTCACCGATCACCTGATGAGCAATAACAAATTCACTTATTCATCCCTACCTCACCAGGGTCTCAATATCTTTATAACCTAGCAGTTCCTCCCATACTATAGGCCATGGATCAGCTTAGTTGCTGGGAAAAACGACACCTAATTCTTCTAAACAATATACATCAATACACTTTCAATAATAACCCAACACTGGTTTAAATGAATTGAAATGTTTATCTAATTAAAGCATAAGGAAATCATAAAGCATTCAATATTTTGATTCTCATATTTACCTAATCTGCCTAAATGGCGTCCTCTATGTCAAATTCAGATCTTTCGTCTCTATGCCCATAAATCGATCAATCAGTTTGTAAATTAATTGGGCATCTGATCAGTCCGTCAGAGTCTCTGGCAAGCAGCTGTCCAGCAGTGTCACTGTCCTCTCCGTCAGCATAACGTCAGGAAAACAATCTTAAGCGAATAGCCGTAAAGACCCTCTCTAGTCTACTTCTTTTATAGTAAAATCAACAACAAAATGTTACAATACATGTTTTAGAACAAATCCGATTGGTTGAACCAGGATCATTCTTCCTGATTCTTATACATTCAATGTTTCATTAGATGTGGTTCTCAATTTATTAATAAAATTGCAACAGTTTCTAGTCCATTCAGGGCATGTTGAGTCCCATACGGGTTTGTGTCCATGGTGTCATCAATTATAACAGTTCTTAGTCTAAGGGTGTCCATTGTCTGAGGATTGGCACTCCTCCCGGTGCGACCTTCACGAGTACAGTCTGCCTGGGATCAGGACGAGGTTATTGTTGCTCATCTTTCAGCGCAGGCGCACTTCACTCAGTGACTTCTGTATCTCGTCTGTCCGTCAAAATAGGGATGGCAGCCATTTTGTGGCCACTCCAGAAAGGTCAACTTAAGCAAAGAGACACAAAACATAATTAATACATGGAAATGACTTATTAAAATTGTATTCCCTCACTAAACCCTCTGTGTGTGTATTTATCTAGCAAAAGCAACACGCATTTCGGTTTATACTCCCAATTTAAAGCACGATTCACAAATCACATCAAAAAAGCAACATATAACATGAGAATTCTAAATATCTGACATTAATATGCGTACAAAATTAGTTTACGTATCAACCAGGCCATGCAAATGCGATTCCCACGTGTATTTTTTAATTAGTAATGTTGATTAATCAAACACAGCAAACCATTAATACTATTAATGTTAATCAGTTATTCATTTTAACTCAAAATGATCAAATGGAGGAGGTATACGATTCTTAGGGAAAACCTCACTCCAGCACTGGCACATTGGGTTGAGCCCAGTTGTTGAGACTTTCCGATACCAAGGGTAAAGTGCATACATGCCAACGTTTAGAAACACTCAAGAGTTGGAATAGTCTCCTGGGTGGCTGTTGTTGGTGCCCCACCTGTATCCGTGCTGCCCAACCCCTCTTCCCCTCCCCACTAATGCCAACAACCACAGTCTGCAAAAATAGACTCTGCCATCTCAGTCTGGGAGCAGTGATTTTCTGCCACATGCATCAACATTTGGATTTGCGATTCCTAAATAGCGATTTGTAAGGAATCGCTATTTGGGAATTGTAAATCCTTATGCATGTAGGAATCACAAAAAGAATTGCGAATCCTTAACATTACCTATTAACGATTCTCAAATTGCGATTCGCTATTAGGTAATGTTACTCCATTCATTCCTATGGGCCTATAGGCCCATAGGAATGAATGGGAATGCATTCGCAAATTGCGATTACCAAATTGGTAATCACAAATTGCGAATGCAATTCCAAGGGTGCCAGGGGGCCTAAGGCTCCCCGATGCACCCCCCAAACAGTTAAGTGTGCAAATGTTGCGCACACACATGCCTTAAGGGCATATGTGTGCGCCACATGTCACTTTGAAAAATGCACTTTTGTGCATTTTTCAAAGTATGCGCAAATTACCATCAACTTGAAGCTGATGGTGGCAATCGGGCCGTCGCAATGCTGACCGGCTGAGAGAGGCCGCAACAACACCCATCACTTCCCCTTGAGGTCAGACGCCAAGAAACAGCTGAGAGAAGCCGCGCGCGATGCTGCTGAAGCAGGCCGCCGATCCCGATGCTACGGAGCCGCGGAGTCACAGAGGCCCGTTTTTGATACATCAGTGTGCAGCCTGAGGCCTGCTTTGATACAACAGCGGGCAGCCCTGCTATAACTGATGAGGAAAGGAGTTTCTATCCCTCCCCTTTCTGCGCTTTAATTACTAAACTTTTAGCCAATCGATTTAACGGGATAGCCTCACACTTAATCCATTCCAATGAAAATGGTTTTATAGCCGGGAGGCAGCTCGGCACCAATACGCATTTTTTAGTGGAGGCAATAGCTAATTTGAGACCCGGAAGATACCAGCATTAGTACTTTTTTTAGACGCCGAGAAGGCATTTGATTTGGTGATTTGGGAGACTTTATTTTGTATTTTAGCTAAATTTGGCATACCCTCCAAAATCACGGGGTTGGTTGAGAAATTATATTTGAATGCGGAGGCCAATATCATTATTAATGCCACTGAGGTTGGCCAAGTAAAAGTTAAAAGGGGAACCAGAGAAGGATGTCCGTTATCCCCGGTTTTATTTGCTTTTTTTATTGAGCCCCTCGCGATAGCCATCAGGAATAATGGGGATATCTGCCCTCCACTTCCAACTATGGGTAAAGTTAAATTATATGCCGACGACATTATGCTTAATATAAAGCCAGAGAAGGAAGTGCAGGCAAAACCCTTCCAGATTTTTTACCTTTATGAGTCTTTCGGCAGATACAAAATTAATAAAAGAAAAACAGAAATAATCTTGTGTGGTTGTGTATCTAGGGATTTACATCCCGATATCCTTCCATGCTTAAATACAAATCCCAAGAGATACCTAGGTGTTTATTTTTCGCCATTTATTTTGGAATTATATGATTTAAATTTTGTTCCATTGTTACGAAAAGTTTAGGACTTATTCTCTCGATGGAATTCTCTCCCATTAACCATTCTCGGCAGGGTTGCCTTGATCAAAATGTTGGTGCTTCCACGGTTTAATTTCCTTTTTTCAGCAATTCCCTGTGTTTTAGTGAACTCCTTTTTTACGAAATGAGTCAATTTTTACATCTTTTTTGTGGGGCAAGAAGGTTCCTCAAATTGCACTTAGCACCTTAAATGAGGAACTGGAAGATGGTGGCTTATTTGAGGGAATACTATTTTGCATATTTTGCACAATATATGTCTAGATTTAAGCAGGGACCACATCCAGGTCTTTTTATTAACTTTTTCATGAATGTAATATGTAAAGAAAATCAGATCCACTGCCCACTATCAATTTTTAGATCTCCTAAATTAGTAAGATATAAGTGTTTACACTGTTTTTTTCATAAATGTCAGGCCTTTTTTAGAAGGTACTCCATCCCACTAATTAATGTCGCAACTCCGATAGCTGGTCTTATTGTGTCAGCAGGAATTAGAGATTCGTTTTTAATTTTAGTTCAGTTAGAGGGGCTAATTGGCGAAGGATGTTATTTTTCAGCAAGTGGTTACTTTATAGAACCCCTTGCTTTGTAGCCAAGGTTTATCCCAATCAATCGGGGCAGTGTTTCCGGTGCCACATTCACCCTTCAGCCAATTGGACTCATATAATATTACAATGCCCCTTGATCCAGAAATTTTGGAATGATATATTTGATTATTTAGCAACAGAATGTTTAATAACGATTGGGTTTAATGCTCGGCTGATAGTGTTGGGCTATGACCCAGACCTTCGGTTACCAGAGAAGTTGCTTAAACTATTATATATTGGAATGGCTGTCGCCAGATCACTTCTACTTCAAAGATGGCGAACGGATCTAATTCCATCTAAAAATAATTGGGTCCAGAAAATGGCACAGGTTAAGAGAAGCGAACGAGCCTATGCATTACGAAATGGTGGACTCAAGACGTATGAGAAGATCTGGGCACTGTATTTTGACTGTGATTTCTGAAATTTAGTATTTATCTTGGCGTATTTCTCTAATCTGTCCTTACTCTTATGAATCTCAGAGTTTGGCACTTTAACATGTACAGAATAGTTTGCCGGTTTACCAGTCTTATAGGACAAAGTCATACGCTTTTTTACTATTTTACATATATTTTAGGTACTTCAAATTTAACGATTTGTTTAATTGGTATTAATTTGAGGCAGTAGATATAAGTTTCAAGATATTATGCGTTTTTTATCTTACGGTTTAAAATGCTTTTTTAGGTCCCCCTGGTTATTGATCTCTGGATTTGTTGCTTTTTGATTAATTGGTTCTATTTATTACTCCTTCGGATGTCACTGATAAATTTTAATGGATGTATATTTGGATTCAAATGTATTGGTTGTATATGGTTTCCAATAAAAAATAAAATTTAAACTCGAAGTTGATGGTAATTAACATTTCCTAAATGCACAGTTTGCATTTAAGAAAGGCTTGATGCATAGCCTTTAGGGAATCAATGCATTCGCAATTTAGGTAATCGCAAAAATTGTGATTACCTAATTTGCGAAATGAAATGGGTTCATGCATCAGAAATGGGCTTTTTCCATTCGCAAACGGGCCGATTCTGAGAATCGTCCCGTTTGCGACCGTAAAAAAGCTTGATGCGTGTGTCCCTTTGTTCCTATGTACACTTCACGTTTTACTTGCTCTAGCATTCGCTAACATTATTTGATTTTTACAGGGTGTTGTGTTTCTGTAGTTTTTCCGGCAACATATTAATTACCTATAGTGCGCAGCGTGAACAGAGTTGCTCCTATGTAGCCTTGTGAGTTCACGTTGTGGGTGGACCACGACTGAGAACTGTGGTGTAGGCTAAATGCAGTGCATATGTCTTACCGTGCCTGTTAGTGGGCCAAAAAGGGGTTCGGAGTACATGCTCATACAATCCTAGGCATCTCTGCAGAGAGCACAGAGCAATGGGGTGGTGTGTGAATTGTAATAATGAATATATATGCAAAAGTCTGTGATGGAGGTACACACAAAATATTGACAGGGCGAAAGTTGAAGTAAATGAAGTGTGTGCAGGTGAGTGGGTGTGTTGCATGTAGGGGGTTAGTGAACTGAAGGAGATACAGGAAGTACATGTAAGATAGTGAAAATAGGGTGCTAAAGAAAAAAGAGATGAGGTGTGAGACGTACACATTGAGTGTTTCAAAAAGATATGAGGGGAAACAGAGTGCAAATGTCTAAGAAAGAAACCGCAGTAGAGGGTGGTGTGAAGAAGAGAACACGAGTGACTGAGACACTCTGAAGACCTTCCCACTTCCACAGACAATAGTAAAGTAAGTTTCCAGTCTGCTTATAACATTTTAAGCTTAATGCACAATTATATGTTTTAGGCAATCTATTTCACTGGGAGTGTTCTAGTGTAGAGTGTAAATATAAAAGGTGTACCAGAGCTTCTGTGCATGGCTAAGAGAGTACTGTGGTAAATATTATTTTGAATTTGATATGCTAAAAGCATGTTGCTTTCTTTCTAAGAAACCTTTGAATTTGTTTGAAAAAGTTGGGACTCCCATCTGTAACCTTGAGTGTGAAAATGTAAAAACTGTGAGGTGTAATTCCACAGGATGTGTGTACCATGCCACATAATTGACCCTCAATTACTGCATAATTCCTGTCGTCTTGATAAAAGTCCAGGAATGAAAACAATGCTCTCAGGAAGCCATCCACCAAATAGTTTTCTACTGCCACCCAAGGCTACCCATAGCAGACGTCGATTTCTGCAGTTTTTTCTCTCTGTTCAACAAACTAGTTCATGTCTAAGGTATACTTAAACAGTTTTACTTCTGCCCTCGATTATATCTGTTTCAGGCTCCCAAAAAACCCAAAACATTAAATGTCCCCCGATTAGAGACGCTTTAAGGTGTGAGCAATTGCCCAGGGCCCCCAACTTCAAAAGGTACCCTGGGAAAGGGAACTTACAATTTAATATTTTTGGCACCATAGGACTTGAATTAGCAGGTAATGGATGATAACATTTAATGCTTTTCTGAACAGGGGACCCCAAAGTATGTCTTGCCTGGGGCCCAGAATATCCTCCAAGATGACACTGCCCTCACATTGCGCATGCCTTTGCCTTGGAGAGGAGTCCCTGTCTGGGAGGAAGGCAGCTGTACACATCTTGCGTGAGGGTGCTGGCAGGAACAATGCTACAGTCAGGGTGCGGTGCTAGTTAATGACCTCATTGTTAAATTGTCTCTGATGGCACAGGCCCAGCACAACGCCTTTTGGCCCCGGGAGATAACTTGGCCTAGTTTTATGGGCAACTGTGAGAACCGTGGGGCATATTTACAAGGAAGTGGCAGATCGCAGGGTTCGCCAACTTGGTTTAACGCCGCGCTCCGACACTTTTCAAAAGCCGGGCTGCACCATATTTACAAGAATACAGTGCAGCCTTGCGTTTCCCCCTGCGCTGGTGCTAATTTAGCGGCCTAGCACCCTTGCACCATAGTGCAAGGATGTCTGCGTTGAGGGGAAGATTGTTTATGTGCAGGAAGGTCTCCCTTCCTGCACAGAAACAATTTGAAATGGTGTTTTGAAACTTCTATGTGTGCTGCTTAATGCAGCAGACATAGAATTAGCAAAATATCATTTTTTAATGATTGTTTATGTGCAGGAAGGGACACCTTCCTGCACATAAACAATCAATGGCGTTTTGCTGTTTCTATGTGTGCTGCACAACGCAGCACACATGGAAACAGCAAAAACAAGGCAAATTAAACATTTCTCCCCGTTGCACAGGGTAAGACCAGGTTTCCCTGGTCTTAATTTTGGCGCTGTCCCATATTTATGCCACCCTTGTAAATATGGGGCAGCGTAAAAATCAATGGGTGTTGCGGTGGAACGCCCACCACAACACGCATTACCCTCCCCTTTCACGCTAAGTATAGCATGAAAGGGCGCCTTAATCACAAGGTGACATTAAGCTATGGTAAGTGGCTTAACGCCACCTTGTGAATACGGAGACGCCCTTATCGCCACCACAACGTCGAGAAAAGTGAGGTTGTGTTGGCGATTGGGGCTTGTAAATATGCCCCTGTCTTTCTCAGAGTTATGTGAGAGTGGCTTTTGCAGTCTAGGTTTCCACTTTGCATTCTGGGGCTTGTAGTCCTGCTTTTATTATACAATAAAATAGAAGAGAGTGTGTATTGCAGAATTCACAACAAAAGCGTGATCTGGATGAGCTAGTCGTGCATAGGCCTGGGAAACTTGAGCCTCTGCACTTCAAACATTTTGCTTATTGATGGCTAATAGAAATGTTATAAGGTGTGCAAATTTATAATTATGGAGCAGTTGTTTTTGTGAACGTGACCAATTGTACGACTGAATGTCATACAAAATGTGTTATTTTTTCAATATTTCACTTGCTAGCGAACTTTCTCACAAACAAAATCTAAGAATTTGCGCTCAAAAAGCAGGCAGGGTCCTTCCCAAGCCGTGACTGCTCCAAAGCAAAACTGATTTTTCTGGGACACAGTTTTAGATTCTGGACCTTAAAACCAGTTTTTTTTATCCTGGTCTTTTCATTGTTCAATGTCTTGATGTCGAATATGTCAGTCAAGACCCCTAACGTGGCCTCCCTATATTCTCTGGATTACGGCGGATTATCTATGTAGTGGCTAATGCTTTCTCATAGGTAGGGCCACTGGAATTCATCAGAAATTAAGCAGCAAATTATTCAGCAGATCTGACTAAAGTAAGTGGCACATAAGTGCAAATTATGCAGCCCTTTTTCCATTAAAAAACCAGCTCTGCAGAACAGTATAGTATATTTTATATTTATCCAAGTGGCTCTAGGAGGCATTTTAGTATTCAAGAATTGGGACCATGAAAAGAGAGAAAATATATATTTCTAATTCATCTGAAGCGTGTGTGTCATGTTAAAATAACTGCAAGTCAAGAAAATTTTTATGTAAAACATTAATTTGTGTTTATAGTGAAACAGAAGGAAATGGCAAAGAAGGGATCTTTATATCCATTGTGTTTTATTTATTTTTGTTTCCTGGCACAGTGGCTCTTCACCAGTTCTGCAACTGAGGATGTTTACACTCTGAGTCACATTGTCAGCGCTTTAAAGCCGGATGACAGCAATCAGTGAAATATGGAGACCTTTAAATTTGAGAAAGTGGCAGACATTGTATTACATGGTTATTGCAACAAGAGGTGCACCACTTACTAAAGAATTGTTATTCAGATGATCACGACATTTCCGAAAAATAGTGACCATGAATTTCACAAATCCAATGATCTTCTTCTTTTAATAATGCTTCTTTAAAAGACTCATAGCACCAGCCAACGTGTTTCATTCAGCATAAAATGGACTTCTTCAGGGCAAAATTGCAATGAAGTAACTCAGTGTTGTCTGGTCTTTTTACCAAGAGTACAGAAAAACTGTTTGGTAAGGGTAGGTAATTCCCAAAGGCCAACATCCAAAAACAGGAGGACAAGGAAAATCGAAGCGTAGTGCAACTTTCCTTCCCCTTGTAGGTTAAGTAAGTTACGGAGAAGATGGGTCCAATCTGTATTTCAGGAAGGGCATATGTGCCCTATGTAAGGGCACTACAATTGGTGCTGCAACGTCCGGACCGGAGAGATTCCCCCGAGCACCAATGAGTGCTCTGAAAGAGTAAACCGTGTTTATTCCGACTAAATTCGTTTTTTAGTTAAAATCTAGAAATTGTGCTTCTGATGATGGATCAGTTGGTGCATGCTCAAAGACATATTTATGCAGAAAACCAAGCAATTGTGGTTTTCCAGTGGCCCTGCTTGTATGAGACGCACCGGATCTTGGAGGAGATGAGGGCCTACAGCAACCATCAATGTATATTATGACATTACAAGCTGGCATCCACTGGCCAGAGTCAGGCAACGGTGTGTAGTAGACCGCTTAACATGTGGTGGCTGGGGTGCCACCAAGGAGAGTGTCACTACAATCCAGGTGGGATAGGGCCAGAGTTTAGGTGTTGACTCTGAAGTATGAACCTAAGAGCCAGGGTTCTATTCTGTGTAACAGCAAAAGCTAGGACTGATTCGTTTGGGGATTTCAGTGGAGTTCACGTTCAGTGTTGAATCTTAGGGACTTAACCATTGTGGAGTTGAAGAGTGAATCCACCCGCCATCATGTTTACTCCTGGTCCTGAGTTCCTCTGTGTTGTGATGAGAATGACTGGAGATAGTTGTTTGAGTAGGCGCTTGACATCCATGCTTGGGTGGGGCAAGAGATTCCTTGGTCTGTGGAGGGCCTTGTTGGAGGAGGTGTTCAGATAGAGTTGGGTGTTGTCAACACATTGGTGGATGGTGAGTTTGTGGGTGGTAAGGAGGCCTTCTAGAAGTTCCATGATCTGCTTGAAAGGTTTGGTGCTTTGAAAACTGTTGTTGAATTGCACTTTTATACTCACTTGCACAAATATTGCTTTGTAGATGATACCCATTTTTTAATCTCTGTCTTTTACAGTTTTACTATGGTTATACAAATGTCTCAAAACCTTCATGAATTGCCAACGCCTGTTGCTTTGGTTTTTATTAACTGTGCAAATTAAGATCTGATTTGATGACGTTATTGAGGATGACAACAGAGATAAGATGAATCATTTAGGATTGCTGTTGCATTCTGCCTCAACTTTATGCCATCATTTAAAATAGCAACAAGGCAGCAGGATAGGTGGAAGTTTTACACCAAAGAAACAGCTGCATTGAGGCCTGATTTCCTCTGTAAATAAGCTGAGCTAGGTTACGCTAGGTTCTCTCAAAAGAGGGCTTGAACGCTTAGTACATGTCGTACTCCATGATCGTAGTAGTATGAAAGTTTGGTTGTCTTTTCATTGCGACAAGGAGTATGTTCTTCATTAAAATACACTCGATTGAACGGCTTGGTATCCATTAATTAGGTTTGACATACAGGGACATCTTGAGCATTTTGGGGACCCTGGGCCGAAAGTAGTTTGGGTCCCCTGATGGAACAGTTTTGAATTTATGATCCAATTTCAGTTCTTTCATGCCCTTTTGGCCAGGTCACTCACAGTGTACAGACGCACTGGCACAAATGCTAAATGTGTTTACATCTAATATTCAGGGATGGCGATGTGTGTTTTCAATATTGTAACACAGCAGCAGCTCACTGATGTTGCTGCAAATAATCTCCGTGACACCCTCCCATTCCTCATATGTGAGGTCCTGTTTGGAGCTAAAAGAAAACTTTATATGATGGTGCATGAAAACAGTAATTATAACAATCTATTTAATAATTATTCAAGGTCATCAGGGCAAGACTCTCTGCAGGACAGAGCTGGCACTATCAGGGGCCCTCTGAAAGGCTTGGGCCATGGCCAGAGCCCGCTTCGTCCATGCCTAAAAACATCTCAGTTGACATATGATGCCTCTACACTGCATGCATATACCAACTACTTAGATAGACAATAACAAGGGACAACCGAAATTGCAAGTGGAATTACTAGCTTTGCAATGGTTGAGTTGCCAGAATTCTGCTCAGATGTAGACCTTAGCTTCTGCTGCACATTCTTTAGGTCTCGCCTGACCCAGCGCATGCGCTGGTCTGGCGAGACTTATTGAGAGGGCTCCAAAAAGTGCTACCAGGCCAGCCTAGAGCTACAGTGCATGTGCGCGGGTGCGCGCACCGCGCTTTACCGCGATTACTTTCACTTTCTCGGCCGCATGGCCGCTTTGATGTTTGATTGCGATCACTTTCACTTTCGCGGCATAGCCTATAGGTCTCGCTTTTGGGACCTTATAAGTATTTAGTTATGCAACTGTTGCATGGCTAAACACTTATAAGGTTCCAAAAGCTTGACCTATTGGCTATGCCAATGCTTGTTTCTCCAGAGGTTAGGATTTCAAAAACACCTTTATAACAGAAAATATATGGTATTTGTTTTCCATTTAGCCTTACTTGTGTTTATCTGACAAATAGCCCAAGTCAACTGTGAAACCTTCAGGGTAGCTGCCAATAAACTGCTGCATTCTGGGGTTTGAGTCTTTTTTACTATTATAAACATGCACTAAAAATTCCCAATGCCATTGTTCACGAATACAGGAAGAGCTAAAGGCTTGAAAGGTGTACATGTAAAATTGTATATACATTTTTTGTGCCCATCCATTGTCTCGGAACATGGGAGCCCATATCTTTGTAATTATCCGTGTTGTTTACATCCATGTTTGCCTGTGTACATGTGTTGTGTGTGCCAGGGCGTGTGCAGCCTGTGTGCCTCTTTAGTTCTTTGTTTATGGCAAGTAGTTTCAAATGTCTTGCTCTCATTGCCTGCGTGCAAGGGTCCTGTGTGTTCATGCACTATACAAAGTCCAGACCTGTTGGATTTGTCAGTGCTTGTTAGCTTTTGGAAGCTGGTGCAGTCATGACACCCGCCTCAAGCTTTGTGAAGTTTGTACTTGGGAGAAACTCACACTCCTCATTTATAAAACATTCCTTAGGGCCTCTTAGCCAACAAATGCTTGTAATCCCAAGGCTTGTAGCAGATGAAATATATATTCATTTCGGCAATGCCAGCTGCGCCTGTTTTTACAAGGGGATAAGGAAAGGCATGCAATAGCGGAGGGTTTAGGGGGTGAGGAGATCTCTTTCCTCGACAAAAGCAAATAAAAACATCGCCTGGGAGACATCCAGGCACCAGACTCGAGTTTATGTCGTTCCAACCCGAATGCTGCCTGCTCGTTTTCATGACCCATGCTCTTATCTTGCTGGCAAGGAACCCCGAGTTCGCAGACGGCTTGCACAAGCTTCATAAAAGGCCTGGTACCCGATTGGAGCGGTCCCTTTCACAGAAGGCGGGGGCGACAGCCAGTGGTAGCCAGTGGCTTGTAACTACTACTCCTGGCTTGCAGTTTTTCACCGTCCTCCAATATCCACGCTACCCCTGAAATTAGGGCTCATGAAAGCAGTGGCAGGAAGTTTGCAATAGCATAGACCTCGATTCTCCGGAAGTGACATCATGCACATTTTGACCCCCACAGACATCACAGGGATGACCCTTGACATGCTCTCTGACAGCCCAATATACTCTCTTAGTCACTACTAGTTCGGGATAAACGCAAAAATTGAAAATATTTAAGTAAACAGGAAGTGCAGTGGCTTAGCAAGGGTTCCATGGCCCCTAAAGATAGCAAGGAAATTGGTCCCCTCCCTTGGTTTTGTAGTGCCACTGCGCCACAGTCATGGCACTGGGAAGGGAGGGCCCTATTTGTTTTCTTGGCCTGGGCCCCGTTCATTTCTTTATTTATAAAGCGCAACATTCATCCCATAGGAGCATCACGGCGCTAGTGTAGCGGGAGGGTGGTGAGTTATGCTGGTCTATTGAGATCGGTGGTCTCAGTCTCAGGGGAGTAAGTGGACTCGGGGGCCAGGGTTAGCAGGAACAGTGCCACGGTCTGAAAGGGAAAGGCTGGAAATGGACACCCCATAAGAGTTACTAGACTTCATGCAGCATGGTTTATTTCCGGTTCCCACTTCTGCCTTCAAGCTACATAGATCCAGTTAAAGCAATGACACTGCCTGGTGTATCAAAGGGCAAGGCCGGGGTAAAAGTTGCTACCCCTACTTTTCCCTGGTTCCATTCATGAAAGCATCCAGAGCTCCCGGAGCCACTTACTTTCTGTTTTGTTCCCTGTGCTCAGCCTAGCTCCTCAGCTGCATTTAGATGGCTATTGAGGAGCTAAGGGTGTGGCAGGGGATGATCCATACAATATGATCAGTCCCAAAAAGGACGCTTATTGTCTCTTCAGCCACTGCCTCTGGCTTTTTGGTGAATTTATGCTTTTTTCACCAACATTTTGGAAAAACAAGTGATCACCGTCTCTGCTCAAACGTATTTTCCTACTTATTCTTTTAATAAACAATCCAAGACGTGGGCTTGGAAACCAGTAGCAGATTCTGGTGTCCAAGCACACTCTTGGGAAGGCGATGGGACTTTCTAGCCATGCTCCCAGCCCTGCTGTCCAGGGTTCCCCATAGTGGCTAACTGCATACGCATGGAGTAGAATCCCACTGGGACCTGTACCGCTACTTTTTCCTAGCCCGCTGTAAATCATCAATAAACCCTTAAATACCCAAACATTGGCTATTATTCACACATCTTACACATTGAATAACTTATACTCTGTCATTTATATTAAACATTTAAATATTAGAACAGAGAACAAAACAACACTCGTCTGCTCAGAAGCAGCAAACAAAATGGGATTAGAATGGAGTGCTTGGGACTTGCGTTTGGTGTGAAGATACTATTGGTTTACGACTTCATGTTGTGTTCGATTGGGCTTTTAATGCTGCTCAGAAGTCAGTGAATATTATGCAGAATGTTAGCCTCCTGTCTTGACATAAAAAATATTTTCCGGCCCTTTCCAGGGTGGAAAGTTGATGAATGGGAGTTTTGGACTGTGCGCAAGCATATGTGGTCTTCCCAACTTCCAAGGCAAACCCATGCCTTGGAACACCCGCTTCCCAACTCTTGATGGAGATTTAGAGCTACGGGGATCCTTGCACTGGTTGCGACAATCTCCTTCTCATAAAAGGGTTTACACTTTCTAGGAATGCATTTCTTTATTCCTGGCAGAATTAAAAAAGCTAAATTCGGTCATTGACATACTTTTAGAACTGAATTTACCTTTGTGAATAGCCCCCATTGTGTTGACGGTAGCTTACACTTTGGAATTAGCATCATATGCAAGATTTCTACAAAGGTCTATGGCTTCCATCTTTTCTAAGGTGCTGTGGCGGTCAAGTCAAGGTAGTCACGTGCCCGAAGGGTACGCGGGAGCCCGCTGAAGTGCAACGTGCCGTGATCCGACGTCAGCGTGTAGCTGCTATCGCAGGAGAGAGCTCCGCATGCTGAGCAGATTCCTATGGAAGGCCTTATTCATGAACCCCACATGGATTGAATTTGAAATAAGGTTTATACAGTGCACTTTATGCTCAAAACTAAGCTTCAAGGCGCTGAAAATTGTGTTTTTTAAAAATAGTTGGAACATCCTACTATCTGAACCTCTCCATAATAATAGAGAGTTGCTGATAGGATGTCGAAGTTCACAAAATTGCTCCCATTTTAAGAAGTTCATTCTTTTCATAGAGGAATGAACCACATTTACAAACAATTTGGGGACTTTATGCTTTAGTGCTTGTTTACTGTTTAGTGTATTCACTTACTGCTGTTTTGTAGTGTTTATTGTATAATTTCAAATATTCATGAAGAAAAGCCTTCTAGACGCCCCAATGCATACAGCGAGGGTGTGTTGTGTTCATGATGTGAATGCAGGACCATCTATATGTGTTTTAGATACTTGCATAGCCTGGGCGCTTTTTAAGACCGTTTCGCTCTTTTGCTTGATGCACCATTCCATCCGGTGTGCCTGGATCTGAATCAATGCATGTCTAGATCCCCAATTTACTGGTGACATCAGCCTCACCAGCGGGTCCCCGGGATGTCACATTAGAATGTCCAGGAGGTGAAGCGGTGTGACTGTGATTATCAAAAGTTGGAAAGTCTGTTGGGACTAAGGTGGACGTTCAGGACTCATGAGCACAGTTGTGTGACCTGAAGAAGGCCACATCCTTAAGCACTGAAGGGTAGGAGCAGCCAGCACAGGTAAGAGCGGTGCGGCGGGGCGCGGGGGGGGGGGGGAGTGGGAAGGGAAGTTGACAATGGACAGGATAGGTTAAATGAAATAAATTAATAAAACCACTTATCTTGCGCTCGCCGCATCGGCGAGTCGGCGAGTGCATGGTAAGTGGTTTTATTTATTTATTTAATTTTACCTATCCGGTCATCTTTCAACTCTCCTACCCCCCCCCCCCGACCCCGCCCCATCGCCCCACAGCTCTTACCTGTGCCGGCCACGCATGTACCAGGGTAACATTCGAGTATACCTTTAACAAGCCCTCCTCGGTATACCTCTGTCGGCCAGTTTCGGAACATCAACAAAAACAAAGATTCACAAACTAGGGATTTAGTCACCTTCAGAGTGGCTAGTATGCTCTAAAATAATTTTGGACAGGAATAAATTTGTAGGCAAATTAATGATGCAAGGAAAGTGTCTGTGCATAAAAGAAATTTCATTCAGGTGGAACTTTTGCTGATTGTCTTTTATCAATTGTAGATATCTTGTATCAACAAATATTCGCACTGTTGCAGAAGCCAGAAACATCTTAAGGAATGGCTTCTCAATGAAGTGTGGGAACGGCCATTAAATCTCATTTATATACTTCCGGGGTAGTCACCCTGTTCAAGGGGGTGAAGAAAAGTTTTATTAAAGCCTATTAAATGGTGCATAAGAGGCAGTTATAGAAAAGTTCCCCCATAGTATCCTTAAGCAGCAGTATTTATAAAAGCATACTAAATTGTGCTTACATTAAAAAATATGTATCCTAATTTATTCCGCATCAATAGTTTTAGTGAATCCTCCTTAATGGTGGGTGGTTAAGCTGCAGTTTTGAAAAAGCCTTAAAAATGACACTCAAGAACTACTTTAATTAGGATGTCATAAAGGTGTTGGAAGGCCTTATAAATGCTGCTTGATAGCACTTCTATTAAGGCCTCATAATAGATATAGGGAGGCTCAATCAACACCGCGTCAGGGGCAGTAAGAGTTATTATTTTAAAAAATGGCATTTAAAATGCCTCATAAAATGGTGGAATAGTACCAGGGGGCACTAATACCAGTGTGATCTTGTGCATGTGACATTACTGAAGGGTTGCCTGACATACAAGATAATGAGGTACCCACTATTCTGAGGCATTCCATTAGACCAGTGGTTCCACAAAAGTCAAAACCCTTACTGCATTGTGGAGGAACTGATGTGTGAAAATATCCTCCGCTACTTGGCTCAGCGGACATCGAAATATCGTTTTCAACCACTTTGAACCATAACAATTACCTTAATTGATCAAAGTTATTTATTTATTTGTATTTAAACAGTTTTATTTAGCGCAAACCTGACCCATGAGGGTATCAGAGCGCTTTACAAATGATCAGAGAGAAGAGACGTATAGAGCAAAAAAAAGAGCATTCGAGACCATACCTTGCTTCAAGGCCTGCCCTAGATACAGTACATGACTTTTGCCAGTTCCAATAAACTTGTTGCCATTACCCTTCCAAAAGCGAATATTTGGAATATATCCTGACAGGCGCGTGCCTCAGAAGCCCATTGGGTATTGCAGCAGACTCTGCCATATATGAGGATCTCCTGGTGGAAGGCCGGTAAGGCCTTTGTTGATGGAGTCACCAATTAAGAGAGTCCGATCTAAAACGTCTTAAGGTAAGGGTCAGTCACAGGTCAAATTCCTTTCCCAAAAGCCCTGGGGCTATGGGGGAGTCACTTGTGTGTCAACCACACCCTTAAAGCGCCTTAAGGCTAGGAATGGGTCAGTCGTGTGTAACGCTCTCCCCTAAAAATCCCTAAGGCTGGGGAAGAGTCAGTCACTCGCCAAGTTACCCTATCAAACCCCTAATGCTAGATGCAGTCAGTTGTATGTCAGTCACCACTCGAAAACTACTTAGGGTGAGGGTAGAGTCAGGCCCGCCTCTGAAAAGTCAATGCGGCTGAGACTGCGTCAGTTACATACTAGGATCCTTTCAAAACACTGGTATGAATAAATAAATGCAAGTAACACTGGTAGAAATAAATGCAAGTAACACTGGTATAAATAAATAAATGCAAAGTAACACTGGTATAAATAAATAAATGCAAGTAACACTGGTATAAATAAATAAATGCAAAGTAACACTGGTATAAATAAATGAATGCAAGTAACACTGGTATAAATAAATAAATGCAAGTAACACTGGTATAAATAAATAAATGCAAGTAACACTGGTATAAATAAATGAATGCAAGTAACACTGGTATAAATAAATAAATGCAAGTAACACTGGTATAAATAAATAAATGCAAGAAACACTGGTATAAATAAATGCAAGTAACACTGGTATAAATAATAGAATGCAAGTAACACTGGTATAAATAAATAAATGCAAGTAACACTGGTATAAATAAATAAATTCAAATTAAATGTCACGAAGACACCTAAAAGGGCAGCATGACTGTGAGGGATCAGAGACAGGGCAGGGAGTCCTCTGAAGAAACAATAGGGCTGCAGCAGAGTCAGCCAGAGGTCAGTGTCCCTCTGACCGGCTCTTAGGGGCAGGCACAGACAGGCAGGCGACAGGCTCCAATCTAAAGGAGCTGCTCTGCAGGGAAAGACGACGGGGGTGAACCATATACGTCAGGGTAGAGATCAGTGTCTTTCTAATGATTTCTGTCATCCAGGGACAGGGCTTGATTTGTGCTAACGGTTAAGATAGGGGTCTCCGACACTGACTTTGCATCAACAGACTTTGACCCGGAGCAAAAAAAAGGAGAAAACTAAGAAAAGGGACAAAAAAAGAAGGAAGGAAAATATAGGAAACAGGGACAAAGAGAGACTGCTGTGATGAAAAAGAAAGAGCAAGAAGAGGGTGTGATAAAAAGACAGGAAGTGTGTGCTAGTGGTGGGAAGAGACGCATGAGGTGGAATCTACAGCAGGTAGCCTCGGTTTTCCGCATCCCCACATTCGACAGCGCCGTCGGGGGCTCCTTAGAATAACTTGGCGCCTCCGTAGTTAGTTAAATCGGGTTTTTTTTTCTCAAAAGAAGTCGCTTGCGCTTCGTGACATCCTGACGCACCCCCGCCGTAACGTCAACATTTATATTTACTACCTCAGAGATGAAACCGGGCTGCAGGTGATGCTAATGAGGTTCCCAGGACGATCTAGCGCCGCGAGATTATGTTTCCGTCTAGTGCTGTCAGCCCTATGTCCTGTGGGCCAGTGCGGTCCTGTTCTGGGCCGGTTGCCTAGTTCCAGAATATCCTGTATCAGAGGATGTGGTCCGTCGGCTTAAACTGCCGACTTTGGTGCAGGAAACCAGGGTTCGAGCCTCGAGGTCGCGTCCACATCCTGTGATTCTGGGCAAATCACTTAATCTCCCCGTGCCTGAATGTGTAATGTACATACGGTGCTCCAATACCTTCGGGTCGAGTTCGCGCTATATAAAAGATGCAACAAAAAAAACAAGACCGGCGCTCACTGGACCGCTATGAAGTCAGTCCGCTCACGTTTCCCAGCTCCAAGCGTGAAGGGCAGCGCAAGTCCAGGTTTTCCCTTTGAATTCTGGGACTTGTAGTCTTCTTTATTCAAAGAAAAAGCTGACTGGACAAACACATCACGCATGGACCTTGGAAACGTGTCAGCTAAGTGACGTCTTATTGAGAACGAGGACTTTCTTCACACTAATTAAACCCGTCTCGTCAGTGAAAACATTGGCTCGCGCTAAGAGCCCACAGCGCCTGCCACGCCCTCCTCTCAAGCCCCGGTGTATCCGCGCATCACCTCTCGGCACAATGACTGGCTGTCTGCGGTAAGGGCCGGGTGAGCTGCCCCAAGAGCACACAATGGGACACGGGCTGCGCCAGGATCTCCGCCACCCAAGTCTGCCACGGTGGGTACATTCTTCAGTGCTGAGGACTCTCTTCTCTTTAGATGAAGGAAACCATTTAAAATAACCCCTCGGAATGTTCAGACGTAGTTTTTTTTTCTTTTTTGGTGTTTAGTCTGATCTTGGTATTTTTGTGGTTAATATCCAGCCAGAAGTGCTTTCTAGTGGGATTTTGTAACGCAGGGAGCCAAATATATTGGTCCCGCTGCCAGTCTGTTTTTCAGGCTGGAACATCTCTCTTAGACGTGTTACTACTGGTATAAGGAGAGAAGTGAATGAGTGTAGATGCGTTGTTTCTGAACAGGAGTACTTATACAAGAAACTGCAGCATGCAGGAGTGTTATGGTATGTTACGCTATGTTATGTTACGGTATGGCATGTTATGCATTGTTATGCTATTTTACGTTCAGTTATGTCATGCGAATGCGATGTATGTAAAGTTATAGAGACAAAGCCAAGCTTCTTTGCGCTGTGGAGACAGTAACCCATCCAAATTCTATAGGATGAAATGAAATATACTGCACAGAGGGTATAAACAGCTTTTAAGAAGATTCGTAAATTTCATGTTTTTGACAGAATACGGGGTTTTAAGCCTCAGGGAAGGGGGAGGGGTACTTTTAAGGGCAGGGTGGGATAGGTTTTAGCCCTCAGGGCAGAGGGCGAGGTAGGGGGATGGGATTTCAGGGCTTCGAGCAGGGAGGGGGAGTCGCGGTAGTGGTGATCTTTACCACGCATACATACCCTTTTGCCAATCATGCCTTTACAATGAAATTATGCGGTAAAGGCATGCGTGATAAAGGAAGGCGTGGTAAATGAATGCATGGTTGAGATGCATTTGTGGTTGGGACCCCGTTGAAAGGGCACGCGTGGTTCAGCCATGCCTGCCTCTGTCCTTCAACCATACTTCAGAGTCACCTCTGCCCCTCGACCTCAATTCAGTCTGGTTAATCAGGGACTGTATAGGGGAAGATCGTAGAGGAGGCCTGTATATTGCATAGGGGGAAGGGACGTCTTATAGGAACGGTGGTAGGGCTGGAGTCCAGCAGGGGCGTAACACAGGCCCCCGCATCCCCCGCAGTGCGGGAGGGCCCCCAAGCTCCAGGGGCCCCCCTCAGCACTGCACTTCGGCCGGGGAGCTCCTGATAGAGTCCGGAGGGGGCCCCTCCACGTACCTTGCAGGGGGCCCCCCTCAATTATCGTTACGCCACTGGAGTCAAGAACAGGCATCTCACGACCTGTGCTCTCATCAACACATTTATGAACAAGGCAGTTAGGGTCCACAAAGGCAGCACGGCTCAGGCAATAAAAACTACTTGTGCCTACCCCTGTCTCTCTCCCCCCCTAGATTACTCCCATGCATTGTGTTACAGTAGTGATTCTGTGGTGCTTCATACCACTCACGAAGCCCGAGGTGATGGATGTGGTCTGCCGGCTAGACTGACAACTGTGGAGCAGGGCCGGATTGGGAACCAAAACCGGCCCTGGCAAAGGGCTCGGCTGCTGCCCCCCTCACCCATACCCCAGGGGTGCCGCCGAGCTCTTTGCCAGGGCCGGTTTTCAGCCGATTTTGTTACAGGGCCGATTTTGCTGCAAAAACGTCCCTGTAACAAAAACGGCCCCCAGGGGCCCAAAACTGGCCCCCACCCGTGCGGCGCACCGGGGGATTGCCCGGTGCCCGCTACGGCCAGTCCGGCCCTGCTGTGGTGCGGGGAAACCAAGGTTCGAGCCTCAGGGTTGACTCCACCTCCTGTGATTCTGGGCAAACCACTTCATCTCCCTGTGTCTGCCCAAAACATGAATGTGTCCTTGTGTAACGTAACGTGCTCATGTAAAGCGCTCCAATACCTTCGGGTCGAGTTCTCGCTATATAAATCTGCATTAAAAAAAGTGCTTGGGAATCGAGCTCTTTTATGGTGGTGCTTGGTTGGAAGACTGTGGGGCTGCAGTGTGGCCTTCGTGGGAAGGGTTTTGGTGTCGTTGGCGATGACCGAGGGATGCTCCTATCGATGTCGCATGTACTGGCACAAGAGTGTAGATCGGAAGGAAGGAAGCGATAAAGACACTTGCGCTCATGCGTAGTCCCCCTTCTGTATGGGTGCCAAATAGTCTGTTACTTGCCCCATGCGAGGTGGGGTGGTGGGATGTGGGAGGTTTTGTAAGTGGGTGGTGGAGGTAACTCTCCAAGATCTACAAGCCATGATCTACGTCAAACATGAGGTTCAGAGGCGCTCCTATCAAGCCACGTACCTGCCCTTAACCACTAAGGGGAAGCCCGGAGAGGAGAGGGAGGGTGCCTGGCCGGTGTCTGACATTTGTGAGGGTGGATCGATCTGTTTGCTGAGTGGGCATGCTGTGGAATCAGGGTGGCCAGGTCTTTACTGCCTTCTTGAATTGCAGATGTTCTTGGATGATTCTGAACTTTGTCAGGAGAGAGTCCAGCGTTTTGATGCTTGGATGGAGACGGACGATCCACCGAGGTCCATCTTCTTAAAATATGGCAGTCAGTAGGGGTGCCGGCTAAGAACGCGTGGGTGTATTCATTGGGTATCTTTGAAATTTTACCTGTATGAACTATTACCAGAGATGCCTCTGTGGGTAGTGTGGAGTGATTACTTTTGGCAGCCATAGGAATACTTAGTGTGCTGGGTGATGTGGTGACGTATTCCATCTTTAGATGCAATGTACCATGACAAGGCATGGTCATTGTTGTTAGGACAACACCCTTCCAAGGTCCCAGAGTGTCCAGTCTCCTCACTCTTGGACAAAGAATGTGTCCACCTCTTAACTCCTCATTGATGTCCAGTGCTGTTCCAAAAACCTTATTACTAGGCCTTTGGTAAATAAAAAACCTCATTAAGGTCCTCAGCCCTGTCCAACTACTTGACTTCTGGTAGGCTCTGTCGGTAATTACAAATCCAAGTCAAGGATATCCTCTCATTACTTCAAGGCTTCCTTGAGATCAACCACGTTCTCAACGCTTGTAAATATGTTTTCATCTAGTGTCGAGCAGTAACTTTAACACGGTGGCCATACTGGGTGGCACCCATGCCTCTCTTTTATCAGTCTACTTCTCCTTAAAGAATATTTTAGGCATGGTATTAGCAGTCTAATGGTTCTGAGCCTAAAAAAGTGCTCTGTCTCTGGCACTGCTTAATTTGTAAAAATATATGTGCCAGGGCCCTCATCAGGAGGCCACTGCAGCTTGTACCACCAAAGGCAGTACCAACACAATTAGCCATCACACACCTACAAATTTGACAATTCACCCTATTCCAGGCCCCAAAAGCTATAAGAATGGCTTGGGCGGCAGTATTAGTAATTTGTAATGTATATTAAATTACTAAACAACTGTTGTTGTGCTCATCTTTAAACTAGCCAGGCAGCGCCACCATGTGGCAGACTGTTACAAGCCTGATGTTGACAATTAAGTGCCGATGCTAAGCACCGGAACCTACCGGCTCAAATTAAGCTCTGGTCTGTGGCCTTATACTTTATATAGGACTCCCTTGTGACTTACAATATTGTCATAGTGTACAGTACGGGTGCATTGTACCACTTCAAGGTTGTCCATAGAAGGTCCAGAAGGGCTCATACATGCCATATTTTCAGGATTATCACATAAGATAAACATGCGTACAGTTAATATAAAAGAAATTCATTTTCAGCCTCAGTTATCATATTGAAAATACGACACGCTTACTGCCTATGTGGCCTATGCTCGATGCCCATATTTTATATAGTAGCATCTATCATATTCTTCCCAATAAATAATTTTAAGGTCATGGAGAAAACTAAGAAGGTCAAATGATTCTCATCCGTACTGCAATATACCTGCAGACAAAACTTTAAAAACACATCACCTTCAAACCACCCTGGCAGGTAGGTCTCGGAAACCCACTCCTCCCTTTGCTGGACAACCAGAGGGAGAACCCATGAATTTGGATGCTGATGGCATAATAGGTGAACATGTGTAATGGTAACTGCAGTTCAGAGGAGTTCAAGATTCATCTGTACCCATGGCACATAAACTATTAAGGAAGGAACAGAATGTAGGAGATGCAATACCAGTGCTTAATTTGTAAAATAATAAGTGCCAGGGCTCTGACCAGGAGGCCACTGCAGCTTCCCAACCCCCTGCCCCGTCATCGCAGCCAATGACGGTACCAAAACAATTACTAACCATCTCTCACGCCTGCAAATGCGACAGTTAAGATTATTTCAGGTCCACAAAGCTAAAGGAATGGCTGGGCAGGCAGGTATTAGTAATTTTTAATGTATATTGTATTCATAAACATCCGTTGTTCTGCTCATCTCTAAATTAGATGAGCAGCGCCATCGTGTGGCAGACTGTCATAAGTGTGGTGATGACAATTAAGTGCCGGTGCCGAGCACCAGAAACCACCTGCTCAAACTAAGCAGCGATGCAGTGTAATAGTGAGTGAGAAAACTGAAGTAGGAGTGTGGATAATGCAAAAAAAAAAAGAACACACGCAATGATGGTGTATTTTACAGAACACAGTACTGTGGAAGAATGATAAAGGCCAGGAGAAACTACAGAATGTAACCTCAGACACATCCTTGGGCCTTTGCTGTCTGACTCCCTGAGCATAAGTTCATAGGTAGAAGTCTGAGTTGAAGGTAATGCTTTGTAAAATAATACTAAGAGGTAATTAAACCCCTTAACAACTTTTCATCATAATTTTCTATCACTATAATTATGTTTATATTGTATTAATTCCATCATAATGCTGAAACTAAATGGCGAAAGTTCAATCTCTTTTTTTTAATTTACTAGACATCAAATGTACAAGTGCAAACACATTTAAACCCAATAATCCAAATATATATATATATATCCATATAAGCCCCTACTCCAAGTGGAAGAGAGCACGTACACGAAGAATGCTAGGTAATGAGGCATTTATTATTCCATAGGGCCTCCTCCGACCCGGCACACAAGAGAGACGTGTTTCGGCTGTCTCAGCAGCCTTCCTCAATCCGAGAGATATATATATATATATATATATATATATCAGCACAAAGAGTCACTGTCGCTGCACCACTCGTCCCGGGTGCTAAACTCCAGCGGTGGTGAGCCGCTAATCCTGAAAACCCAACGGCGACTGTCTTCGGACGCCAAGTATGAAAGCACACACAGAAGTTTCAAAACAAAGTGCTTTATTGTGCAGACCCCCTACACTATCTACCAATCAGTTGTCCTCAGAGTGTGAAAATGTATGAGGTTGGTGGGTATATCTATATATTTTGCTGTGCGTGGTAGACCTGCATCGAAAGGACAAACTTCAGTAACTTAAAAAGTAGCCCCACATGGTGCCCACAGTTCCAACACTTTTGAAGTAGCCTCATATGCTGCCCAAACTGTCAAGACCCCAACTTTAAAAGAAGTCCCCCTTTCCAAGTCCTCGTTACCATAACATAGGACGTATTCACCCTTTTCTGAGGCCTCAGTGCCCCAACTTAGAAAATACCCCCTTTTCCAAAATCCCCACTACCACAACTTTAAAAGTAGCCCAACCTTTCCTAAACTTTCATTACTACAACCTAGAAAAATAAATCACCCTTTTCTAAGCCCTCAATACTGCAACTTAGAAAATAGTGCTACCTTTTTGATAAGCCCTCATTATCGCAACTTAAAAACTAGTCCCCACTTTCATACTCCCGCAGTACTACAGCTTTGAAATTAATCGACCCTTTTGCAAGCCCTCTGTTCCCGAACTCACAAAGTGAGACAACAGTGCCTTACCCCTCAACAGTGCTACTTAGAAAGTACCCAACGCTTTACTAACTCTCTTTACGACGACTTACAAAGTAATATTCCATTTCCAACAATACCTCTGCAATATAGACCGTTCTCCCAGAAAGCGAGTGCACACTTTGATTAACAAATGTTGCGTTTATGCTGTTTTTAATAATAACGTCACCGGCCTGGGCGGATAATCTCCCTTTTAGTGTTCAAACTCGTGTTCACCATCATTGTTTACGTCAGACATACAACTCACTGCGCCACTCTAGCGCCTCTGCATATGCGGGATATGTTGCCAGTTTTACGGACATAGATACAACTTGAATTAAGCTGAATAAATGTAGCACTGAAAATTACACATTTCGAAGTGGAGTCGAGGCATCGAGGCACAGGGCCAGCGCCTTGAGGCCAGAGATATGGAATATTTGAGTTTCGGTATCCTTGAAAAATGTAGCATTGAAGTTGACGCATTTCGAAGTAGAGTCGAGACATCGAGGCACAGGGCCAGCGCCTCGAGGCGCGAGGTATGGAATATTTAAGTTCCGGTATCGTTGACACGCTTGTAGCACGCGGCGCTCTCTGCTGTTAACGCTGCGCTGTGAAATGTCACTGGACACGCACTCCTGTGGCACACACGCCTCCCCGGGGCACTTCCGCTTCCTGGCAGGCCTTGACATGGAGAGGTGAAGGGCCTGGAATCCGCCTCAGGTGAAATTCTGAGAATAGTTCAGGCAGGTAGCGCACTCTGCCAGCCCCGGTGGGAGGCTCGCGGAGAGCCTCGCTCACAATACCGCTTTTGTTTCTGTTGTGCAGGCAAACCATGAAGTGCTGGGTGTGAAAGTGCCACTTAAGGGGTACATTGCCTGCCCTGGCCTCTGATAAGAGAGGAATGACCCTTCCAGCTGCTTGTGAAATCAGGTGACGCCTCAGCCTGCTGCAGTTGACAGCACACGGCCAGCTGTCCCAGGTGTGACGCAGACGCCTGCATGGCAAAGGACAGCTGCCATGCCGGGTCTGGTGGCCCAGTGGACTAATGTGCCCACTGCAGGGGCCTGTGTTCAACCTCATGGTCAAAGGTTCAAATCCCAGCGGGTACACTCAGCCTTTCATCCATCTGAGGTCGATAAAATGGGTACCATTGCGTTGGGTAACAATACACATCTGTTATTCAGCACCAAGATACCTACGGGTGAACGTGTGCTTTACAAATACTTATGCTAGGGTTATACTACAGTATTGACTATCTAGAGGGCTACTTAAACGCTAGCTTCACCACTTAGGGCATCTTGGCGCTACAGAGGATGATGAATGAACAGGCCATGAAGACAACTCACTGACGTTCTAGCAGTCATGGAAGCTTGGTAATCCGCCACCTCCGTTCTTCGTCCGTTCCCCCACCGCCCCTCTCTTAAGACGCGCCGGGCACATGTCTAGA
This sequence comes from Triturus cristatus, assembly GCF_964204655.1. Classification (NCBI taxonomy): domain Eukaryota; kingdom Metazoa; phylum Chordata; class Amphibia; order Caudata; family Salamandridae; genus Triturus; species Triturus cristatus. Next base: position 104,319,122 of record NC_140595.1, on the reverse strand, counting down.
GTTTAGCGAACCAGGTGAGCTTCCAGAAATTGGAGATGCTACAGTCTGGCCAATCTTTCAGTCAACCCGCCTCATTTAGCTGTGGAAGAAGGACTTCAACACAGGGCCGGAACGTCACGGCCATGGCCCTGTCCTGTCTATGGCCATTCATAAGACGGTCCCAGGAAACAAAATTAAATATGTCCCGGACCTGCAGGGAGAAAAATCTGTATGTGCCAGGGATATTTTTCTGTTGCTCCTCATCAATAACCCACTTATTGGGTAGCAGGGAACGTCGCCCCACTCGTCAGTCACAGAAAAATAAAATGATAATAAAACATAATTTTATTTTTCTGTGACTGCCTTTCTTACGCATGCGTGTAGTTGGGGCGGGGAGGAGTGGTGGGCACTCAGAAGTGCGCATGTACGTTTGGCCGGCCGTCCTAGGCCAGCCAAACAGACATGCGCATTTCTATTTTTGGAGAAAAGCCGCAGGCTCCCAGGCACTGTCTGAGCGGCACACTAGGCCTCTCAGATCAATCCTGGCGCTGCTCTCGTAGCTTGAGAGGAGAGTCTGGATTGGGTAGGGAGCCTGCTTTCCCAGGGACTGCTGAGAGAGCACCGAGGAGGGCGTCAGAGGCAGCGGCTAAGGTAGAAAGAAAAAAATGGTTCATTAAAAAAAGTATTATTTTCACCCCTCGCCTCCCCATCGTCAGTCTTTCCCCTGCCCCCCACTTTTGTTTTATGGCAGCTACTACTGTCGGGTAGTTATTGCTAAAAAGCAAAAGAGAACGCAAAGCGGCCCAAACAACATGGCTGCCACCTCAACACCGAAGAGTGACGTAAGTGCATCCACAGCAGCAGCAGATGAATGTTTACTTCGGAGGTTCCTGCCAGGCAGGCGGGAGGGGTCCTCCACTCTGCGGGCAAAGGCGAGTGTCTACGCCAACACAGCGCGCCGCCCGCCATATAATAAATCAGCCCCTCACTCGACCCATTTTGAATATTTCATACTCTGTATATGGCCCAGCTACTTTAGAATGGACTAGAATATTTCCTTCTCTGACTACACCATGTACCTATAGTCTGTAATGACTCGTCATACAAACTGCAGTGCAAACCTTACTCCGTTCTTTAAAGCCATGAACACAAGCGCGGGAACAAATTTGAATTTGAGCGGTGTTTGGGATTACCAGGCATATCCGTATCCTGACTCTTGCAGCAAACTCACACCACCACAACTTTCCCGAGGTAAATTTCGTCAGGTCTAACAATAAATGAAATAATAAGAGAAAACATATGTGAAAGATCTCATATAGTTGTGGGTGGGACATTTTTGGGTAAGTAAGCACTTGTGCTCTCTCACCCCTGGACGCTATCTTAGAACAGAAAGATTACTGACGCAGAGAGATGACATCACTTCCCTTTCCTGCGCTCCTTTCGGAAGTGACAAGAACGTCGGTGGCTCTTGGATGACCTGCACTGCTCAGCATAGCAGATAAAACTTTGCACATTTTCCCAAAAATGTTTGTTGATCATTTTCACAAAGATAAGTCACAAACATCTGGCAGGCCCGGCAGTAATGTTTATCACAAAGTTGCATGAGAAGACAATGAAGTGTAGCTTTAACATTAATGAGTGAGTCATTTTAATAATAAAAGCAAACAGACAGTAATAAAAGCAAATAAAAGACACACCCTGTCCTTAGCTCTGATTTTTAAAATGAATTGTTTGTTTTATATTAAAAGTCTTCTGCAGTGCCAATACAAGACCTATATTGGAGGTAGCGAGCTTTCAAATCCATATTTCGGTATGAAAATATTCAAGATTAGTTTCAGATGCTGGCTTTCATCGTTTCATTGAAATACTAATCTTTAAAAGCTGACCATATATTATCAAATCAAAATACTACCAGTTCTCTATCTTAGAATACATCTCACATGATACTAAATCTGCCTGTCTATGTAAACAGTTCTCTGCCAAAATCAGACATGAAATTATACTGTAGCACGGCTCAATTTTTTGTTCTCCGATATGGATTTGCTGGCCACTTTTTCTCTATTTTGGAAAGACTCGGATGTAAATATCAGGGCCAGACCTGCCATTATCAAGGTAACACGACATGCGTCCGCACCTAGCGGGGGTGGTTACAAATTTATTTGAAAAAGACTCTTTTTTTCTTTGTAAAAGGAGCGCTCCTGCTGGTGAAATTGTATTTTGCCTGGAGAACAGAAAATATATCTGGGAAATAAAATATACGAATATCTGTACTGCACTTCAAGGCATTGATTTTTACGTTTAAAAAAAAAGTGCGGATACACTTTAAGCTGTCATGTACGTTTTAGAAACCGCAATCCGAAACAATTGGCTTCAGTCTAAGCAAGCATGGGCGTAGTTGGATATTTTGGCCATGGTAAATTTACTGACTGCACAAATCTAATCTTTAATGAGTGTTTCAAACTATTACAGTCATTCTTACTAGTCCAACCATTGTAACGGTGCCATCGCTTTTGTGCCTTGAATTACGCAAATCCATTTTCAGATCATGAGCAAGTGAAACAGCAAAGGGTATAGTAATCATTTGTCATAATGATTAAAGAATTAACTCAAACGACCATTGGTACATTAGTGAAACTGCCAGCAATTACTCCAACAAACAGTAATATACTGAAATGTCATATTTCTTGACATAATGTGAATTTACCCTGCTAAAACGGATTATATTCCGCGATACAGCTCTGATGTTAACTTACTGTTATGGCTCGATTCTCTGTTGAAATTTGGCCACAGGACACTGAGTGTTTTTGCTGAAAGGAGGACACATGCAGTGAGATTGAAAACTAGAGACTTTGGGGCCTATTACGATGTCGGACAGATGCCCGTCTCAGAACTGGGACCGACCGACTTCCGGTCAGCGGTCCCGACCTCCCAATTAGGATGCGACCAAACACTGTTCGGTCGCAATCTGACATTTCCTTACGGGTGAATGCATTATGGCCGTAAACCGGCCGTAGTGCATGCTCCCATATGAAATTGGGAGGTGTTGTTCATCCCTGCACCTTGTGGCAGGAACCTTGGGTGCCTACCATGAAGTGCAGGGATCAACAGGGGGGCACCATAGGTGCCCCGTTGGACCCCAACCGGAGGCTGCAGACACAAGCGGGCCCTGCTGGGGGCCCCCAATCACGCTTTCTGACATGGTTTCCATGTTGGACAGGCCGGAATGGAAACCATGCTGGAAACTGTGCATTGTAATTCCAAGGGTGGGAAGGCCCGCCCTTTGGGATTACGAGCTGGTTCCGCACGGCCGAAGAGCTCCTTGAGCCCGTCGGAAGCCAGACGGAAAGACCGGCTGGTTTAATTTCTGACCGCCAGCATTGTACAGTCGGAGCCTTTCCAGGTCGCATCGTAATCGGCCCCTCAGTGTTACCCTTAAGGCAGGAAAGTCCAGCATTAGGCCACAAGGGACAGGGCTGGTCCAGATTTACTTAATTACCACTGATAATGTGAATGAGTTCCATTTTAATTAATCAAACATACATATCATTTTAAACTGTGGCTACAGGCAGCTTTGTCGATTACCTTATGTCACCAGTTCTTTCAAAAAGACACTAAGAATTACTCGGCAAGGTTGGCTGTGTGTCAGGCCGTTCAGCCATTCGCGTTATTGTCGTTTTCCTGACCTGCTATTGGATGCCTAGACTGCCAATCAAGTAGAGAGAGAAACAGCATCATATCTTAATTGATCTGGTCCTGTTCTGCCATCTCCACCTTGGTTGCTGCTCTGCATTGTGTCATCATCATCATATTTCCTTTATTTTGGTTGGATAAAACCCAAAAAGGTACAATACAAAACATTTAAAAATAGAGATATAATAAAAAAACTTGCAAATTTATTTTGAGAAATTGTTTCTAGGTAATACTAAATCGTGTGAGAAATTCCTGTCCAAAAAATACAAGTCTCATCATATTTTTTAAGATCCCTCATATAATCATAAAAATGTGACGAGGAACATGCCTCTTGTCATATTTCTGTGAATCTGCAGCATGGTTTATAGTTTTACCTCCTTTAAATCTGTCGTTCCTGAGCTAACCTTGGACGCCCTCGCTCGAAAAGAATGTCGAGCAGTAACTTTACGTGACAAGAGGCTCTGGAGCCAGCCCAAACCACAAACATTTGAGACATTTCATCCTCCGGAGGGAACGAATTTCGTTCCAAGATGCCTGGGGTCATAAGGTAGTGCAAATGTGTCACAATGCAGATCAGAAGTGTGGATTGAGCGAGCATACCTGGTGTGAAGAAAGGCTCATTTTGTCCACGGTCATATCAAGGTGCCAAATCTATGTTCTAAAGTGGCACTCACAGTCAATTGTCGTCACATATGTCTCAGGTGCGTACCTGTTCTAATATTATCACTATTCCGGGCAGGGCCGGACTGGGCACCGAAACCAGCCCTGGCAAACTGCTCGGCCGGCCCCCTGGAGAGAAGGGGGTGCGGCTGAGCTGTTTGCTAGGGCCGGTTTTGGCCGATTTTGTTACAGGGGCCGATATTGCCAGCCCCGGTAACAAAAACTGCCCCCCAGGGGGGCAAAACTGGCCCCCACCCTGGCAGCCCACCGGGGAAACGCCGGTGCCCGCTATGGCCAGTCCGGCCCTGCTTCTAGGGCTTGTTTTATCAACGCTTTGCACGCAGTGCCGTCTTAACGCACGGGCACGCTGGGCAGTTGACTGGGGGCCCCCCGAGCATAGGGCCCCATGCAGACCAGAATTCAACACTAATTTTCCGTTAAACATTTTTATTCCTGTGAGTGGTTGTGTAGGCAGGGCCCAGTGCACTGCTTTGCCAGGGGGCCTATAACGCTGTTACGACGGCCCTGTTTGCACGCATGCAAAGTCATGAAAAGTGATGCAAACCAGCACAACGATTTGATTTTGTTATTTACTTTCAAACTCAAAACTTTATTTGTGAATGGAAGCTGCCTCGAAGAAACAAAAGTAGTGATAGTCCTGCTTTCATTACTTTACATCAAAGGGTACATGGGCAGTCCCACGCTACCGCTCGTGGTATTTGACGATGTTACTTCTGCTCATTTTTGTAGACAGGGTTTTGCACCAAAAACCGATGCCTCATTAAAGTAGGTACATCATGGGGCACTTTTTCCTCCAACCTTTTCAAATTGCATGTGTGCTGCAGTGTACAGCACACATACAACGAGTGAACATTGTGCACACACACAAACACACAATATTCGGGAAACAATAGTCATGTCAGACAATATGTTTGTATGATATATTCTGACATATAACCCCTGTGGACTCCAAGTAGGCCACACGTAGACACTGTACTCTGCAAGTAGCATATTGCGCCCCCAGCTAGACCACCTTACACTACTCCAGGGGTAGCACATGCCCATAAACAATTCTACGGGCAGCGCTCGGCATCTCAGCATTCCCTAGACACTTACCTCTGTATTAAACAGACATTCATTGACACAGTGCAGTAGAAGTAGTGGACATTCACAGGCATTGCCCTGCAGCAGCAGCAAGAATCCTCAGATCCTGTCCTGTACTTTAGGGGTATCACCCTTTCCTATGCACAGTTCTGTAGAGACAGTGAGCTCACGCATACTCTGTACTCTAAGTAGTATATAGTCTCCACCACTGTACTGTAACAGTAGCACACTTTCCCAGACACTGTTCTGTAGAGACAGTGATCTCACACATACACTCTACTCTATGAGTTGTATATAGTCTCAGACACAGAACTCTAGCAGTAGCACACTTTCACAGGCACTTTACACTAGTGGTAACAAGAGTTCTCTACCTCTGTACTTTAAGAGTAGTACCTCTTCCTAGACACTGTTCACTAGAGGCAACGAGCTCCTATAGACGCTGTACTCCTTGCGTAGCATTTATTCACGGACACTGTACTCTTCGGGCATTGAACACACACAGACACTGCTCCAGGAGTAGTGCACCTTACCAGACGCTGTACTCTGAGACCTGCAAAAAGAACAATCGTTGTAACAAAAGTACTCTGAGACCAGCACATCTTCACAGACACTGCACAGCACATCTTCACAGACACTATACTCTGAGACCAGCACATCTTCACAGACACTGTACTCTGAGACCAGCACATCTTCACAGACACTGTACTCTGAGACCAGCACATCTTCACAGATTCTGTACACAGCACATCTTCACAGACGCTGTACTCTGAGCCCAGCACATATTCACAAACACTGTACACAGCACATCTTCACAGACACTGTACTCTGAGACCAGCACATCTTCACAGATTCTGTACACAGCACATCTTCACAGACGCTGTATTCTAAGCCCAGCACATCTTCACAGACACTGTACTCTGAGACCAGCACATCTTCACAAACACTGTACACAGCACATCTTCACAGACACTGTACTCTGAGACCAGCACATCTTCACAGATTCTGTACACAGCACATCTTCACAGACGCTGTACTCTGAGCCCAGCACATCTTCACAGACGCTGTACTCTGAGACCAGCACATCTTCACAGACGCTGTACTCTGAGACCAGCACATCTTCACAGACACTGTACTCTGAGACCAGCACATATTCACAAACACTGTACACAGCACATCTTCACAGACACTGTACTCTGAGACCAGCACATCTTCACAGATTCTGTACACAGCACATCTTCACAGACGCTGTATTCTGAGCCCAGCACATCTTCACAGACACTGTACTCTGAGACCAGCACAGTACACAGCACATCTTCACAGACACTGTACTCTGAGACCAGCACATCTTCACAAACACTGTACACAGCACATCTTCACAGACACTGTACTCTGAGACCAGCACAGTACACAGCACATCTTCACAGACACTGTACTCTGAGACCAGCACATCTTCACAGATTCTGTACACAGCACATCTTCACAGACGCTGTACTCTGAGCCCAGCTCATCTTCACAGACACTGTACTCTGAGACCAGCACATCTTCACAGACACTGTACTCTGAGACCAGCAAATATTCACAAACACTGTACTCTGAGCCCAGCCCATCTTCACAGACACTGTACTTTGAGACCAGCACACCTTCACAGACACTGTACTCTGAGACCAGCACATCTTCACAGATTCTGTACACAGCACATCTTCACAGACGCTGTACTCTGAGCCCAGCACATATTCACAAACACTGTACACAGCACATCTTCACAGACACTGTACTCTGAGACCAGCACATCTTCACAGATTCTGTACACAGCACATCTTCACAGACGCTGTACTCTGAGCCCAGCTCATCTTCACAGACACTGTACTCTGAGACCAGCACATCTTCACAGACACTGTACTCTGAGACCAGCAAATATTCACAAACACTGTACTCTGAGCCCAGCCCATCTTCACAGACACTGTACTCTGAGACCAGCACACCTTCACAGACACTGTACTCTGAGACCAGCACACCTTCACAGACACTGTACTCTGAGACCAGCACATCTTCACAGACGCTGTACTCTGAGACCAGCACATCTTCACAGACGCTGTACTCTGAGATCAGCACATCTTCACAGACACTGTACTCTGAGACCAGCACATATTCACAAACACTGTACACAGCACATCTTCACAGACACTGTACTCTGAGACCAGCACATCTTCACAGATTCTGTACACAGCACATCTTCACAGACGCTGTATTCTGAGCCCAGCACATCTTCACAGACACTGTACTCTGAGACCAGCACATCTCCACAAACACTGTACACAGCACATCTTCACAGACACTGTACTCTGAGGCCAGCACATATTCACAAACACTGTACACAGCACATCTTCACAGACACTGTACTCTGAGACCAGCACATCTTCACAGATTCTGTACACAGCACATCTTCACAGACGCTGTACTCTGAGCCCAGCTCATCTTCACAGACACTGTACTCTGAGACCAGCACATCTTCACAGACACTGTACTCTGAGACCAGCACATATTCACAAACACTGTACTCTGAGCCCAGCACATCTTCACAGACACTGTACTCTGAGACCAGCACACCTTCACAGACACTGTACTCTGAGACCAGCACACCTTCACAGACACTGTACTCTGAGACCAGCACATCTTCACAGACGCTGTACTCTGAGACCAGCACATCTTCACAGACGCTGTACTCTGAGACCAGCACATCTTCACAGACACTGTACTCTGAGACCAGCACATATTCACAAACACTGTACACAGCACATCTTCACAGACACTGTACACAGCACATCTTCACAGACGCTGTATTCTGAGCCCAGCACATCTTCACAGACACTGTACTCTGAGACCAGCACATCTCCACAAACACTGTACACAGCACATCTTCACAGACACTGTACTCTGAGACCAGCACATGTTCACAGATTTTGTACACAGCACATCTTCACAGACGCTGTACTCTGAGCCCAGCACATCTTCACAGACGCTGTACTCTGAGCCCAGCACATCTTCACAGACACTGTACTCTGAGACCAGCACACCTTCACAGACACTGTACTCTGAGACCAGCACACCTTCACAGACACTGTACTCTGAGACCAGCACATCTTCACAGACGCTGTACTCTGAGACCAGCACATCTTCACAGACACTGTACTCTGAGACCAGCACATATTCACAAACACTGTACACAGCACATCTTCACAGACACTGTACTCTGAGACCAGCACATCTTCACAGATTCTGTACACAGCACATCTTCACAGACGCTGTATTCTGAGCCCAGCACATCTTCACAGACACTGTACTCTGAGACCAGCACATCTCCACAAACACTGTACACAGCACATCTTCACAGACACTGTACTCTGAGGCCAGCACATATTCACAAACACTGTACACAGCACATCTTCACAGACACTGTACTCTGAGACCAGCACATCTTCACAGATTCTGTACACAGCACATCTTCACAGACGCTGTACTCTGAGCCCAGCTCATCTTCACAGACACTGTACTCTGAGACCAGCACATATTCACAAACACTGTACTCTGAGCCCAGCACATCTTCACAGACACTGTACTTTGAGACCAGCACACCTTCACAGACACTGTACTCTGAGACCAGCACATCTTCACAGACGCTGTACTCTGAGACCAGCACATCTTCACAGACGCTGTACTCTGAGACCAGCACATCTTCACAGACACTGTACTCTGAGACCAGCACATATTCACAAACACTGTACACAGCACATCTTCACAGACACTGTACTCTGAGACCAGCACATCTTCACAGATTCTGTACACAGCACATCTTCACAGACGCTGTATTCTGAGCCCAGCACATCTTCACAGACACTGTACTCTGAGACCAGCACATCTCCACAAACACTGTACACAGCACATCTTCACAGACACTGTACTCTGAGACCAGCACATATTCACAAACACTGTACACAGCACATCTTCACAGACGCTGTACTCTGAGACCAGCACATCTTCACAGACGCTGTACTCTGAGCCCAGCACATCTTCACAGACGCTGTACTCTGAGCCCAGCACATCTTCACAGACACTGTACTCTGATACCAGCACACCTTCACAGACACTGTACTCTGAGACCAGCACACCTTCACAGACACTGTACTCTGAGACCAGCACACCTTCACAGACGCTGTACTCTGAGACCAGCACACCTTCACAGACGCTGTACTCTGAGACCAGCACATCTTCACAGACACTGTACTCTGAGACCAGCACATCTTCACAGACACTGTACTCTTGAGCCCAGCACATCTTCACAGACGCTGTACTCTGAGCCCAGCACATCTTCACAGACGCTGTACTCTGAGCCCAGCAATCTTCACAGACGCTGTACTCTGAGACCAGCACACCTTCACAGACACTGTACTCTGAGACCAGCACATCTTCACAGACACTGTACTCTGAGACCAGCACATCTTCACAGATTCTGTACACAGCACATCTTCACAGACACTGTACTCTGAGACCAGCACATATTCACAAACACTGTACACAGCACATCTTCACAGACACTGTACTCTGAGACCAGCACATTTTCACAGATTCTGTACACAGCACATCTTCACAGACGCTGTACTCTGAGCCCAGCACATCTTCACAGACACTGTACTCTGAGACCAGCACATCTTCACAGCTTCTGTACACAGCACATCTTCAGACGCTGTACTCTGAGCCCAGCACACCGTCACAGACACTGTACTCTGAGACCAGCACATCTTCAAAGACACTGTACTCTGAGACCAGCACATGTTCACAGACACTGTACTCTGAGACCAGCACATCTTCACACACACTGTACTCTGAGCCCAGCACATCTTCACACACACTGTACTCTGAGACCAGCACATCTTCACAGACACTGTACTCCGAGACCAGAGAACTCTGAGACCTGCACACCTTCACAGACACTGTCCTCTGAGACCAGCACACCTTCACAGACACTGTCCTCTGAGACCAGCACATCTTCACAGACACTGTACTCCGAGACCAGCACATCTTCACAGACGCTGTACTCCGAGACCAGAGAACTCTGAGACCAGCACACCTTCACAGACGCTGTCCTCTGAGACCAGCACACCTTCACAGACTCTGTACAGTAAATGCAGCGCACTCATCTAGAAACTGCACTGTCTGAGTAGCAGAATCCATACAGTGTGGCCTGTCAGGAACTGCTTTGTATGGTATTTTCTATTAATGTCAGTATGGATTCTACCCATAACATCATAAAAATCTGGTATTAAATGGTGTGATGTTTAAGTGATAATGCAGTTCTCTAGTAAAATGAAGGTTTAGCAGAGGCTCCTCCTCTGACCCCCTCCTCCATGTCAGAGCGCTGACCTGTGCCCTACAGGTGGGAGTACCGTCCTAAAATCTGTGTCACTTAGGATGAGAAAGAAGCGAGGGGCGAATTGCATGCTCCATGTATGAATGTGACGAATGCATGCCCCCTATTCACAGGCTTCCCAAAGAAGAGCCTTCACAGAGTACGGATTACTACTGTCAAGAGGGTCACATGGGTGAAGCCAAACTGGAAACTGTACAAACAGATCCGGGTGGATACAACGTGTGCCAAAGTAAAGAGAACTCGAGTTAAAATAGAAGTGATATTTACAGGTGGTTAATAAATAAAATGCCGCATATAAGGGAGTAAACCCTGCAATAATGTTCCTACTAATTCATTAAAATTCACATTTTTTCTGTTGATTTTGTAACTAAGTACCATTTATGCTTGCCCATCAGCTTGAGGCCTTGTCATGGAAAGTAATCTTCAAACACCTCACAAAAGGAGTAGTGATCAGCTGAGGCGCTCCTATTCCTGTCTCCTGCTGATAAGAGCCTGTTTTTAAACTAAACCTGTCAGCAAGTATGACAGAGAGGCGGAAAAAAGTGACAGGGCCACGTCCCAGAACAACCACATCAGGGTCTCGAGGAGAGTCAGGAGTCCGTCCTTTCATCTTTTCAAGGTGACAACTGAGTCCCCCTCCCACCTCTAACCCCCTAATCCCATCTACGCAGCATGGCAACCCAGAGCTCTGACGCTCCTGTGGAAATTGATGCAGTTTAGCATGGAACCTTCCTTTGCCTTCCCCTCGGCGTTGGTCCTGAGCTCTGACAGGAAGTGATGCACCTTAACATAGAACCTTCCTTCGCCTGCCCCCCAGGACTGGTCCTGAACTCTGACCGGAAGTGATGCAGCTTAACATAGAACCTTCCTTCGCCTGACCCTCAGGACTGGTCCAGAGCTCTGACAGGAAGTGATGCAGCTTAGCATAGAACCTTCCTTCGCCTGCCCCTCAGGACTGGTCCTGAACTCTGACAGGAAGTGATGCAGCCTAGCATGGAACCTTCTTTCGCCTTCCTCTCAGCACTGTTCCTGAGCTCTGACAGGAAGTGATGCAGCACAGCATGGAACCTTCTTTCGCCTTCCTCTCAGCACTGTTCCTGAGCTCTGACAGGAAGTGATGCAGCACAGCATGGAACCTTCTTTCGCCTTCCTCTCAGCACTGTTCCTGAGTTCTGACAGGAAGTGATGCAGCTCAGCATGGAACCTTCTTTCGCCTTCCTCTCAGCACTGTTCCTGAGCTCTGACGGAAAGTGATGCAGCTTAGCATGGAACCTTCTTTCGCCTTCCCCTCAGCGCCGGTCCTGAGCTCTGACAGGAAGTGATGTAGGGTCCTGAGGTCTGACAGGAAGTGATGCAGCTTAGCATGCAACCTTCTTTCCCATTCCCCTCAGCGCTGTTCCTGAGCTCTGACAGGAAGTGGTGTAGGGTCCTGAGCTCTGACAGGAAGTGATGCAGCTTAGCATGGAACCTTCTTTCGCCTTCCCCTCAGCGCCGGTCCTGAGCTCTGACAGGAAGTGATGTAGGGTCCTGAGGTCTGACAGGAAGTGATGCAGTTTAGCATGGAACTGACCTTCTACTTGGCACGGCAGCCCTGAGCTCTGGCATGAAGTGACGCCTCTTAGCATGGAGCCTGCCTGCAACACTAAGTTCAATGTTAATATTTTGGAGAAGCCGCTTTTGAGCCATAGTGTAGTTAGGTTTTGGATTCCTTTGCGTTTTCAAGCATAGGCAGGAGGCCTTTTTAGTCTGTAGGTTGTAAGACTTCCTACATTAAGGTTCGCTACAGATGTAGAAGTAATGAGAAGCACTAGTCCCCCCAGGTGCACCTCCGCGCTCAGAGATTGGTGGGACTCATTTCAAGAGGGACTGGAAAATTGTTCGAGAGGGCTAACGACTCATGGTCGATGGTGGTGTGGTGCCAACGCCTTCAGCCGGCTTCTGGTGGTCCGCTTAGAGCTTTTGGCTGCGTTGGTGACGTCTGCACGGTATTTGAAGATCTGCGCTCTCCCAGGTTGGAATAGTGTCTAGCGGGCGTGAGGACAACCTTGATGGGCAGGCCTGCGTGGCTGGTCCTGGGGGATCAGGAAAAGGGATGAGTGTCTGTGTCAGCCAAAAAGATTCCTGGCTGGTTGTGGCAGGCTCAAGGCAGTGGGGTCAGATTTAGATATTGAGGCGTCCTTTGTCAGGAACATAAAGTACCTGCCATGATTTAGACATTCTAACAACACGTGATTAATGGTGAAATATAATATTTGGTACGGCATGTTAGATTTTGGAACCATAGGTCTTAGTTTCTGGAGTAATGGGATGATAATGACCCTTAGATGTTGGCATCATGGGTCCTTTCTTTTTTGATAGAAATAGGATAATGTACGTTAGACCTCAGATCTATAGGTCCTTCCCTTGAAATGCAAGGAGGTTACTCTACATTAGAAGTTGGGACCACAGGTCCTGTCTCCTGAAGTGTTAAGTTAGTAGTGTAGTACAGTATACATCAGAACCACATATATTTTCTACTCCAAAGTATTAAGATGGTGCAGTATACTAGATTTTGGGAACAATGCCATTGCATCTTCTGCTTAGAGATGATACAGTCTACGAGACATTGGGAACAGAAGTACTTTCTTCTGAAATAGAAGCATGGTATAGTACATGAGATTTTAGACTAACAGGTTCATCCACTGACATACCACTGCGGCACTGTACTTTAGATGTGGGGACAACAACTCCTTCATTGTGAAGAACAGAGATGGTATAGAATATTGGACATTAGGACCACAGGTCTTTCCTCCTGCGCTATTAATATGGCTTGGTACTTTACATGTTCGTCTACAAGTTCATCCTCTAAAGCCCCACCATGCCGCTGTGCATAGTATTTAGGGACCACGTGTCTATTATTATGAATTAAACAGATATTACAGTGCAAAAGATCAAAGGTCTTCTCCTCCTCAGTTCAAAGATGGCAGAAGACATTCCTTGTTAGGTACAGGTACCTGCCCAGAAATACTACGAAGGTACGGTAAATTGGATTTTGGGACTACAAGTCCTTTATACTGAGATATAAAGTTGGTACAGTACACAAGACCAGATATATTTTCTTCCACAGTGCCAAGATGGCACAAGACATTACATTTTTTAGGTACAGTTACCTTCCCTGAAATACTATAATGGTATGTACATTGGATTTTGTGGCCACAGGTCCTTTATTCCGAAGTATAAAGATGGTACAGTACATAAGACCAGATGTCTTTCCTTCCATTTCTTACACAGATGGCACAAGACATTACTTGGCTTGACAGTTCGGGCTGGACTGTTCCCATGAGGCACAGGGTCAGACTGATTTGCATATGGCCATGTCTGAACTGGGGTGGCAGAGTGGGCTAAAGAACGATGATGGATTAAACCCAGATCAGTTGACTGGGGGTGAGTGCTTGCAATGTTCAACACTCCGTCCATCATTTTCTTTGGTTTTTGCTTTGTTCGCCATAAGTTGGCAGGGTATGCTCAGACGTGAGTCCCTTGCTCACTTTGCCACTGGATTCAAGCAAGCCTGGCTGAAGATGGCTGAAATGCCAGAAACCGGTCCTAGGAAGCTCGTTTCCGGTCCAGGGAAGACATGGCTTGGCAGTTCGGCCTGGACTGTTCCCATGAGGCACAGGGTCAGACTGATTTGCATATGGCCATGTCTGAACTGGGGTGGCAGAGTGGGCTAAAGAACGGAGATTAGACTGGGGGTGAGTGCTTGCAATGTTCAACACCCCGTCCATCATTTCCTTTGGTTTTTGCTTTACAAGACATTACTTGTCATGTACAGGTACCGGCCATGAAGTACCATGACAGTACTGTACATCGGATGTTGGGATCTGAAGAATAAAGATGCTGTGGAACGTTAGACTTTGGGAACACACTTCCTTTCTTCTGCAGCGTAAAGATGGCCCATTAGGTGGGAACTCTGGGATGGATAGCAGTCAGTGAGGTCATTTGCCGGTAAATAGAATACGCGCCTGTTGCAGCAAATGGGTCTTGACTCTTTTTCTGAATGTACTTAGCTGCACCACCTGACCAAGATGTAGTGGAAAGAGATCCCTATTTGCAGTAGGTATCTTTCTACTAACTTACAGATTGCAAAGGCAAAGACAACCATCCCTTATGGACAGCAACAGAGGTTAGTCCTGCTGGGTTGCTGGCAGGGCTACCACACAATGTAGTTTCTCTAATTCTATCCTTTCATGTCACTCAGTAATGCATTCTGTGAGTGGTAGGCTTTGGCCCAGTGCTTAAATTGAGCTGGTGGTTTCCGGTGCTCTGCACCAGCACTTAATTGTCAACAGCAGCAGTTATGATAGTCTGCCACATGGTGGCGCTGTCTGTCTAATTTAGAAATGAGCACAACAACAGTTGTTTAATAATTTAATATACATTAAAACGAACCAATACTTGCCACCCAAGCCCTTCTTATAGTGTTGGGCACCTGGAATAGTCATAATTTTCACACTTGTAGGAGTGCGATGGTCAGTGGTTTTGTTAGTACTGTCAGTGGCAGCGCGGGCGGGGGGCAATGGGTGGTGCAAGCTGCTGCGGCGTCCTGGGGAAGGCCCTGGCACTTATTGTTTTACAAATTAAGCACTTCTTTGGCCTCTTCAACTGAAGTGACTGGAGTAAAGCTTACCAATTATAATGCTATGTAAAAAGACATCTGAAGACTAGAACCTGGTGTACCAATATGATTGGGTGTGGATTGGTGTGGCTCACTGGTTAGAGGCGGCAGACCTGGAAGCAGAGGTCGGCCGGGACCAGGGTTCGATTCCCGACGTGGCAGGGTCTTGGGCCAAGGTCAGCGGACTCGATAATTCTCGCCTCGGTGCCTACTCTAACCATGGATCCCACTCAGCAACTCTGGGCAATAGTTTGCTTAATCTCCACTTACGGCCCCATCAGCGCCGGGGATGCTTGTCTTCACCTTGGAGATGCCCAGTAGGGACCATCTCACAGGGAAAGCCAGGATGGGTTCCCCAGCGGTATACAGCGCCGGGACGCCCCGTTGCTGGGGCAGCTGTGCGCTTTACAAGTATACAAGTATACAACATTTACCAAATAATCCTGCCACTAAGGATTCATAAACTTCAATTTTTTTTAATTAGCTTGTTGAAAAGGAATCACTTCAACGTCGCTTTCAAATAGCAAGCATTGGCAAAGCCAATAGGGCTTGTGTTGAGAAGCCTGCATTTTTTTTTCTTTTTAGACAATTAAGATAAAAATGCATTCCAGACAACCCAGTCCACTCCTTTTCAGACGGATATGCACGTGTAATCAATAAAAAAAATGCTGTCACACAAAGTGGGAAACAGAGAATGGATCAAGTGGGCTGAGCCATTGTCGAATGGTGTATGCAGTGGTGAGCGGACGCAAAATATGAATGACCTTTGAATAGATCAAAGCATGAAGGTAGATGAAAGAAAGCCCCTGTATGTGTGAATATATGTACGTATTTTTAGATTTTTTTTTTTTAACATGACGTTTAAGAAAAAGCCAACGATGCCTTTAGGCCAGACCTAAAACGACTACGTCGCCCACATACATCTATCTCGCCAGAGTGTGGCTTTAGGTAGCTGGTGTGGCCCCTGCACGACCACCGCTCGACGTGCTGTTTACACACGGACTGTCACGCGCCCTGCTGTTGACATCTCTAGGGGTGGGCCTCCTCCCAGACGCGTCCCCTGGTATCAGACCCCTCAGAGCAGTGTGCTCTAAGCCCAGCAGGGACGTCAACGCACAGAGAAGGGCTAATTTGGGTGCAGTGATTCACAGCACAGAGCATGCGCCGCCCGAGAGGTTCACGGCGACAGGCCTGGGAAGAATGTCCTGTGAGTATTCAAGGTCACTTTAAACTACAAATAAACCATTGGAGATGGGCTGAAAATATTGCGTTTATAGTCAGTGGTTGTGTATGCTCATTTCGGTGACGGTGAGCTGTGCAGAGAGGAAGGAGACGCGTTAGTAATCGCGTGACGTAGTTGTAAGTTACATTGATTAGAATAATTGCGTGCGTTCCAGCTGCAGAGTGCCCCCTGAAGACCAACGAGAAATATATTCCATATAGTTTGTTTCACCGGTAGAAGGCATGCCTTCGTAACATATATGGACCATGTGAAAAACGTAAAAGATCCGGATTGTTTGATGGTATATCTTTAGAATTGTTTGGGGTGGAACACATTTTAGTAAGGTTCTCAGGAAACAAACATGTCTGGTCACTAATCAACCAGAGTGCTTAATTTGAGCCGGTGGTCACTGGTGGTGGGCACAGGACCATTTTTGTGGCACATGACTTATTTTCCAATGTAGGCCTTCCTCTCAGAGAAAGGAAAAGTCACAAAAGAGTAACAAAGGTAGGGAGATGAGAATAGGAAAACTGTGGCAAAGGGAAAAAGCTTGGATGAAATGAAACTACCAGAGAGAGAGAGACAGAGAGTGTAGGGTAGTAGAAGAAACAGGCACGAGGTGATCTCAAGACCAGGCTGCCTTGTATTCGACAACCATGGCATTCGACCTCACTGACGGCGGGTTCCAAATAAAAACTTTGGGCCGGGCACCTATATTTACGTAGCGCCTATTCTGGCGAGACTCAATGTCACCACACAATGCTACCAACACAATACAATACAGAAATGGGCTCTTTCTTGGCTGTTGTTTTTCAGCAATTGGCAACTGTTTTTCACCTGGCTTTGGGCATGCCATGCACTGGGTCGTTTTTTGGCGTTGGTAATAGCCCACGGTATTAGAGCATTGAATACTTTGAAAAACATGTCCACAAAAACATTAGCATTAACACATTCTATTTTATTTCTTTTTAGGTTCTATTTTTAGGCACTCTGCTACCTCTCGCTCACTCCATGTTCTTAAATACCCCCCACCCTCTCCCACTAGTCAGGTACTTCCTTCAACTTTCTTTTCAAATGTAAAAAAAAAAAATGTAAATGGCACCACTGCGTCACAACATGTACTCATGCATGTAAAACTGTGGGGCCACCTTAGAATGATAAAAAACATTTCACGATGATCGCAGTGTGTTCAATAACTAGTACATGCGCCG
This sequence comes from Triturus cristatus, assembly GCF_964204655.1. Classification (NCBI taxonomy): domain Eukaryota; kingdom Metazoa; phylum Chordata; class Amphibia; order Caudata; family Salamandridae; genus Triturus; species Triturus cristatus. Next base: position 104,301,174 of record NC_140595.1, on the reverse strand, counting down.
TGATACATATGCTTGCATATGTCACAATTCAGTGACAAACATTTTGGCATTTTTTAACTTGACCATTCTAAGATGGCCGACGGCCATGTCAGAATGGTAAAATTTTAGATTTATAAGAGAATGGCTTGTAAGCCCACAAAACACAGCAAGTGGATGGCAGATTCCAAAGGCTCAAAACAATTAAATAAATAACATTAGCAAAGCTAATGTGACAGCAAGCGCTTATAAATTGCGAAAAATAATAGATTTGCTAATGCATGTTTACAAATTAAGCATAGAGTGCCAATTGAGAGGCCAGACAAACACTATGATTTTATATGATTGTAAGCCTGGATTAAATCATGTCTGTTTAAATATTGGTTAAGACTGATGACTGCATGTCACCAAGTACACAGTACTTCCTGGGTCTAACTTTGCAACATAATGGAGTTTTGGATCTATAGTCATGGTTTATCTATCTCAGTGGATCCAATTTAGCTATCACTCCTAGAGCTATTTATGTCTCAAAGAACACCCCGAACTGGAGCAGCGCATTCTTGGTGGCTTGGAGGATCTCCAACGCTGTAGAGATCTTCTACCAAAATTTTTGGCCACCTGCGAAAATAGAGATTTATGTACTTCATTAAAATATTTACACAAATTGGGCAACTGGATGCTTTACATTAATTGTGGTGGACCATAGGTAGCAAAAAGAAAGAAATAGAACACAATAGCGGTAGTGTGTAACAGGTTTACAGAACGCGTATGTACAATAGAGGCATGTAGGTCAAGTGGTGTCCTGAAGGTAAACTCTTAGGCCGCGGATGTGTTTTAAGCCAATGCTTTGGGAAGTAGACGAACAAAGTAGTGTCGGACGAGATAGTTTAAAGGATTCCCTGGAATTCCAGAGTCATTTAGAGAAACTTATCAACTTGGTTGTCCCCCAAGATCACCAAGAGAAGAAGTAGTATTTTAAAAAGCTTTCAAATATCACATGGCATGTAGTCACTTCGTAGTCCTGGCAGTTTGGTCTATTTTATCTAAATAAAACATTTGTAAACTTGGCTCGCAGCTCAAAATGTTTGCTTTAACCACCAATGCAAAAATCGCAAGCGCCTGTCATTTTTGGGCAAACATCTTAAAGAAGTTTTTACACAATGAATTATATCATGGACATGATATAAGAGTTGCATAGCTGCCAAGTGGGTCATTGCCATGTCTTACGCACACGGACTACCTTACATCCCTGTCATGCCACTAGGATCAATAGTACATAAGCATTAAAACTTGGGGCGCGCAGTGTTAAAGCGTACAGCATTAACATGCAGGAATACACAAACACCAACCAGTAAGTGGTTTCAGCTGGTGTCATCCAGTGGCGTAGCTAGCCCTTTGGCCACCCGTGGCGGTCCCTACGTTTGCCACCCGCAGCGACCTCGTGTAAGAGAGGGGGGTGCTGGCGATTCCTGTGTTTGCCGCCCCGCCCTCAAAACTCATCGCACCTGGGGCAGACCGCCCCTCTCCCCTTGCTACGTCACTGGTGTCATTTCTTCTGACGAGCCAATAGCCCAACAAGGCAGTGTTGAGGTCGAAGTACATGAACTATACAACGATTCTTCACTTTACCCAAATAATCTGTGCAGTGTCTACAGAAAGATGACCTGTTTTTTTCCTGTCCAGCCTCCCCATGTGGAATGAGTGTCATTGGACAGGGAAGAGGTCTCCGCCCCCCTAGGACAGGCATAGGGAGGCATAGACTGGAGTGTGGAAAGAAGTCGTGTGATCAAGAGTAGCTGTGAGCTCAAGATGTATGTGCCATGTGCCATGTTCTCTAACAGTCACAACTAACTCTGGTGCCCCCGCCTTGTATTTTAAATGCCAAGGAAGGGCATAGCCACTCTCGCCGTCCGAAATCAGCCTCCAAATGAGAACTCGTTGTGTTCTAGTTTTGTTTTGGGAGGATCACAGGTGGGTTCAAAGTGCACACCCACTGGTGGGTGGAAAAGATGAGGCATCCATCTTGTGGGGCTTAGGCACTCGAAGAATTAATCAAGGGTCTATCAACACAAACATACACATGCAGGTCCATGTAGGTCCTCGTGCATGTGTGCCTGAGGACCTAAACAGCTTCTGTACATATTCAGGGTAATATGTAGCATGATCAGGATGACACATAATTGTTTTCCTGTAATACAACATGTCGGGCTCTCCTGGACTGCCTTCCCGCTCCCTGCAGATTTCCTAAACCGAAGCACCCAAGTGATCTAGGAGAATGTGAAATACATGCTTGGGTTAGGATATGAAGGGCTTCTCCATGTATGATGGAGAGGTGACTCTCCAGGTACCACTCTTGGGAGCACACAACAAGGTTAGGCTTTGAAGATCCTGAGTCAGGATCTTATCGACAAAACGTCGGCAACCCTCATGACAAAGGCCTGTGCCCACTTGGTGAGAGACTGCCAGTGCATAGACCCACCTAGAGCTCTGGTGGCCTATGTGTGTCTGCCCCATTACCGCTGTCCTCCTGGAACCCAGTGCCTCTTTTTGCGCAGAGGGCCAGTCCCAGTCCCATCCCGTAGAGCGGATGGGGGGCGGGGGAGACTCCACATGAAGGCACTCTGCACTGCGACTTAGTCAAGTACACACCAGTTGAGCGCTTGGACAAGCCCAGTCTACTCTTCAGGGCACCCTTTTCAGAAAAGGACTTCCAAGCGATTAGTCCTCTGGTGCTGAGTAGCTGTCATCGAAGAGAGCGCCACCTACCCCAGAACCAGCTCTCCACTCAGCAAATTCTGGCCCGGGATGAGTTCTGCAAGACTTCCTCAAAATAAGTAGGGTGGAACTCTCTCCGTTTTGGCTCCGGTGACATTGCGGGCCACTACTCCATGTACGCGGGAACACTATCCCTCCTAGAGGCGGGCTCACCGCAAGCTATCCGAACTATTGGACGTTTTTTCATCAAACATTCATGTGTAGCTCCACTGAGATTTTGTTTGTTCTTTTTTCTAAAGCTGGCTAGACATGATTAATAAGTGGTCTTTTTCCATTACGTCTTCATTTTTAATTAATATTTTCTTTGGTAGTCTGAGAGCGGAGTTGTGAAATCAAAAGACTTTCACCATTGGCAAAATTGGAGACATGCAAAAAATCTTTAGAAAAAATTAATTATGCAATAAAGGACATTTCTGCCTTTTGCATTATTGATGAATGGCATTGAATTTTAACAGCTTTCTAACCCCTCTTACTGGAAACCTACTATATCACCTGGATTGGCCACTCCCGTTCACAGCTCCTCCCTTCATGAGCAAATTTGGTTCCTGCCTCAATACGAAGAGGCGTTTTAGACAATATTGCAAGAGTGATTTCCATGGCAACGCGTGGTCCATTCTGAAATGGACCACAGATTGCCACGCTGCCAAATTCACTTCTGCACAGGGATACTCTAAGAACTGGATGGGTGGTTTAGCTCAGCTTCTAAACTGCTTAAAATATGACATCATTTGAATTGTAAGTGTGGCATATTGCACAGAGAACTTCACCTAAGGAACAGCTCCATAGGACTAGCTGGCAATGTTTCTAGTCCTTTCTCTAGGTCCTTCACGGCCTTTCTTTGTTTGCAAGCCTTGAATACTCAGCATCATTTCTGAGCCGCACATGGTCTTGCATCGCTTTTAGGCACTTAAAGGCTCTTTACCCTTTCTAGGTCCCACATGGTCAGACCCTTGTTGGGTTCTGCATGGTCCTGCACCACTTCTAGGCCTGCATGGCAATAGACCAATCTTTGTCTCTTTATGGTCCTGCACCGCTCCTATGTCCTGCATGCCCTGCACTGTTTGTAGGCCAAACATAGCCATGAACCATTGCTAAGCCTTGCCTGGCTCAGCACGGTTTCCAGCCCTGCATGGCCATGAACCATTCCTAGGCCCTGCTCGGCCCTCTGCCATTTCTAGCCTTGCATGGCTCAGCACGGTTTCCAGCCCTGCATGGCCATGAACCATTCCTAGGCCCTGCTCGGCCCTCTGCCATTTCTAGCCTTGCATGGCTCAGCACGGTTTCCAGCCCTGCATGGCCATGAACCATTCCTAGGCCCTGCTCGGCCCTCTGCCATTTCTAGCCTTGCATGGCTCAGCACGGTTTCCAGCCCTGCATGGCCATGATCCATTCCTAGGCCCTGCTCGGCCCTCTGCCATTTCTAGCCTTGCATGGCTCAGCACCGTTTCCATTCCTGCATGGCCATTTCTAGACCATTCAAGGCCCAGCACCGTTTCTAGGTCGTGCACGGTCACACCGTTTCCAGGCCGTTCATCATCCTGCACAATTTGTAGGCTCTGCAAGACCATGGACCGATCCCAACCTCGGCATGGCCCTGCACCCTCCCGGTCGAGGTATTGCATGACCCTGCACCATTGGTAGCCGTTCTTGAGCTAGCACCACTTCTAGGCCCTGCTTGACCCTGCACCTTTTCTAGGAACTGCATGGCCCGAGCTGAAGAAAAGAAAGACTTGATGTGGCGTGCACTGTTCACTTGACTACGAACCTTACTTTTTCATCACTATATTGACAAACGGTTGGTTTTGTATCCTTATTTCCTTCAGTTGAGAATAAGATCGGTAATGGACACGGAGCAGCTGATACCGGAAGTAGAGTGTGAGTTCAGAGTAAATTGTTGAAGCTGTGAGGCACATGTTTGGACGCCACCACCAGAGCAATGTTAGGCAGATATCCGGATCAGGATAGGATGCCTCCTAGGGAGCTAGTCTGGTGGGTTGAGAGGAGAGGGCTAAGAACAGAAGCTTAGCACTCCCCCCCCCCCCTCCCCCCCCCCCATGCAAGGGCTGGCTAACTGCCGGCACAGGGGGAAATATCAGCCAAGCTGATATGATAAGAACCCCTCGGTGCTGTCCCTGGGATTACAACATAGAATTATACTCCAGGGTCTGCCATGCGCCACAGCACAGACGCGATAATAGCAAACAAGGAGGAGGGGGCGGGGTCACACGCTTTAACCAAGGGCAGTTGTAGACAAAATAAAGATCAGAAATGTAATGAACAGAAACCAATGCCAACAACTCAAGTCTTCAAAGCTCTGTGGATAGAGACAACCTTTGGAAAAGAGGCCGGCCTGGCAGACGCTTCATCTGGTTCCAGCTCCAAAGCACGAGCCAGTGCGAGACACCGCGCCCGTGGGTGTCCATTGTGGGGGTTTTGGCTTCTCTCAGTAGCAGGATAATTCGGACATGGGTCACCAGGGCTGCTCAGTCTCCTGATAGGGACTCGTGGCTGGTGTCCCGTCCAGAGGCCATCAAGGGTTTAGATGTCTATAGACTCTTTGTTCCCTCACGGACGAGCCTGGACTACATTAACCCTCAAACAGATACATTATCACATCTCTCCTCAGGCCGGAGGTCACAGAAGGTCATTGCTCCTTATGAAGAGTGCAGAACACTACAAACATTCATTTGCCTGTAGGGTAAAGGCGTGTTGAGTCCTCGCCCCGCTTTCCCTGGCATAGCACATAAGTGCACAAATATGTGGACCCACATCTCTTCATTGGACTTCAGACCTGTTGATTACACATGCAAAAGCACACACATGCAGACAGATACAGCATCATGAGTCTTCCAGCCCTGCTGTCCATACGTACAAATGCACGAATATGTGGACACGCGTCTCTTCACAGGACTTCCAGACCTGCTGTCTATACATGTAACAGCACAAACATGCAGAGATACAGCTTCATAGGACTTTCAGACCTGCTGTCCACACATAAAAATGCACATGCGGGCAGATACACGCACAGCATCATAGGGCTTCCAGACCAGTCTGTCTACACATGCAAAAGAACATGCATGCAGATACACCCACAGCTTCATAGGGCTTCAGACCTTATGTCTACACATGTAAATACATGCATGCAGATACACGCACAGCTTCATAGGACTTCAGACCTTATGTCTACACATGTAAATACATGCATGCAGATACACGCACAGCTTCATAGGACTTCAGACCTTATGTCTACACATACAAATGCACATGCATGCAGGCACACACACCGCTTCATAGGACATACAGACCTGCTGTCTATATATGCAAATGCACATGCGGGCAGACACACACATGGCTTTATTGGACTTCCAGACAACCTGTCTACACATTCAAATCTGCAGGCATACACATACACACACAGCTTCATAGGACTCCCAGCCCTGCTGTCCACGCGTACAAGTGCACAAATATGTGGACACACATCTGTTCATTGGACTTTTCAGACCTGCTGTGTAAACATGTAAAAGCACAAACATGCAGACAAATACAGCTTCATAGCACTTCCAGACCTGCTGTCTACCCATGAAAATGCACATGCCATGGAGATACACGCATAGCTTTATTGGACTTCCAGGCCTGCTGCCTATACATGCAAATCTGCATGCATGCACATACACACACAGTTTCATAGGACTTTCAGACATGCTGTATACACATGCAAATGTGCATGCCGTCACACACACTGCTTCAGAGAACTTCCAGACCTGCTGAATGCACGTGCAAATCCACATACATGCACATACACACACAGCTTCATAGGCCTCCCGGACCTGCTGCTACAACATGCAAATGCACATGCACAGCCTCATAGAACTTCAGACCTTATTTCCACACATACAAATGCAGATGCGTGCACATACATGCACAGCTTTATAGGATCTGTAGGCCTGCTGTCCACAGTTGAAAATCCACATGCATTCAGACTCACACACGCCGCTTCATAGCACTTCCAGAACAAGTGCTTGAGTCACAAAGTGGCGCTTGAAATGAAGATTTGCTCACACTGAGGCTCATGCGTGAGGATATCTCCCGTGGGAGTCTGATGGCGATCCAGTTTGGGGCTGCCTAGAAATCTGTGAACATCCACCAACTTACAGGACGGAGGATATTCAAAAACTCCCCGCCAGCCCTTCTCAACCTGTACCCCTGACAATAGCAGTAAATCACTTTGTAAGTAGAAAGGGAATGGGAACAGTCTCAAAACTGGTGGGAAGTAGGGAAATATATACAGATAAATATATTACCTACATAGTGAAGAAAAAATGCATTGCCCTTGCTATTTTCTCATTCGAAAATACGAGCATCTATGCTGCTTACATATTTATATAGAAAACTACATTTTCGAAGTTTTGTTCCCTAGAAAACTGTGAGCTCCTCTTATGTCCAGCCTCATCTTGGAAAAGTTTTGAGAATTCCCAAAAGTTTCCAATTTGTTCTTGGATGAGTTAGCGAACTGTGAGTACAAATGCATGCCCTTACCATTGAATCGTGCACACACACGCACGCGCGCACTCACACATCATGGTGCATTATGTGCTCATATGTTCCATTTGAGACTACATTCTTCAGGAAGGCCTAAGAAATGATGCAGGGCACTGATCACAGACTCTTTTTTATCCTGCACAGGAGTCAAAAGATCTCACAGACTCAGACCCTCTAAAGTGGGGCGGCCATTTTCCAATATCTTGCAGTTTGACAGGCTTGAAAATATACACAAAGCCCCAGTTTTGGCAAAGGAAATGCTATTGTTAAAAACTCCGCCCCTCATGGAACGCATTAACACCAGAATAAAAGAGACCTGCCCCTAAGTGGAGGGAGGTATGCCAGAGTTGTCATCATGCTGGCCCCTAAGGCAGAAAGGGAAGGAAGCCTTGTGTTCACACCCTTGGCTTTTCTAGGGAGCCCTTGAAAGCTTTCTATGCTTTATTTTTCTGTGCGGGGGAGGAATGTCTAAAGCTCGTGCCAGCCTGGTACTTAACTGCTGACCTGGTTTTCCATAAAGGAAATCCCTCGAACACTGCAAATTCTGCTGCTGCATCCGTGATTGTGGTCAAACCGTAGAGAGTGCTTTGTGACATGCATTGAGTTTTATCACACAGTGCTTAATTTGAGCCGGTGGTTTCCGGTGCTCGGCACAGGCACTTAATCGTCAACACCGGCACTTATAGCTCCGATCCAAAGGTGTTGGATCTCTGCTCATGAGCCCCAGTTAAGGACACATTCATTTTTTGTAGGCACGGGAGATTAAGTGATGTGCCCAGAATCACCGGATGTTGAGCATCATTGCCAAGACTCGAACCTGGTTCCCCAGCTTGAAAGTCGGTGGCAGTTACCCCACAATCTCTCCCCCCACTTGTAGGGTTTTATGGTTCTGTTATAGGGAGCCCTAATAGGAGCAATGGGCTGGTGCAAGCTGCCTCCTGACGAGAGCCCCGGCACTTTTTTTTCTCCACAAATTAACTACTGACAGACACTCCCAGAGTGGCCAAAATAGGGTTACAAGGCTTACCTTCCTCAGGACACACAGTGGCACTCCATCAATCTTGGGCCAAACATGAGCCCATTGGGTTCTTTTCCCCTGTACTTAGGTGCTCCATGCCACAATCCTGTCTCTGGGAGCTATGCCAGTCGTTGCCCACTCAAAGTGCGGTCGAAGAATGCCAGATCTGGGTTCCTCCTCCGCATCCGACTGGACTGTGCTCTCTGGGAGTATGAAATTCATAACTATATGTCCTCCTTCTCTTCGGTGCTCTGAAGTATCTTAGGTGACATGTAACATTATATCAAACTCCTCAGTAAATACATAAAATAGACACAAAGGGGCATCGTTTACAAAAATATTATGCAGCGTGGCGCCATAAGCCATTTTGCTGCACCGAGCTACGTTATTTTAAAAGCACAGAGATGCGTCGTATTAACAACAATACAACACATCTGTGTGCTTTACCCTGCGCTGGCACACAATTGGCTGCCATGCACGAGCGCAGGCACCCTTGCGTCATGTTGCAAGGGTGCCTGCATTGCGGGACACCTTTCTGCATAAAAACAATAATTGATGGCATTTTCTTGCAGCACGCAAAGAAAGGGGAAAAACCAGGAGAAATAAAAGTATTTCTCCTCATTGTGTGACTCCTACGCCTTGAGGCATAGGATTCGGACGCATCCCCAGCTTTACAAAACTTTCTAAATCTGGGGATGTGTCAGGTTCCATGGATGTTGCATGGGAACACCCACAGCAACACCCATGGAATGCCCCTTTCACGCTAAGTAATGCATGAAATGGCCCAGATAGACAGGGCCATGAAAAGTCACGCAGAGTGTCTTTACGTGGCCTTGTAAATACGGGCAAGCCCATTGCGCCGCCAGCGCATCAAAAAAAGTGACGCACCAGCAGCGAAGTGGACTTGTAAATGAATCCCTAGATCTCATCACAGTGCACAAGTGTATATTACAAGATACTTTACAGGGGAGACTTCACAGCACAAGAGAGAGCACAGGAAGTATACTCTCCGCTTCTCCCATGTGCTTCTACACCACTCATCTGATCACCCGATCTGCAGAGCCACCACATACACCAAATGGATTTACTGAAAGTGTAGCACAACCCGTGCTATCTCTGAGATGAACCTTTCTTTCTTTATATATATTTCTTTTATCCATTTCAGTAGTAATACATCAAAACTTTACAACTTCTTCCTTCCCCCGCTCCACCAAACGGTGAACCTTTCGTAAATACCTCAAGTGAGGGTTTCCACCCTCCTCTGTGAGTGGCACAATCATTGATCAATGTGCATTGCCCCCAAGGCTTGCACTTCGGCCCCTCACATCCAGTGATCAATTCTGGCACCTTCTTAGTGTTCCTTATCATGTACACCTATGCATTCATTCACCAACCCCCTGCATCTCCTGCTTTATCCCCGTACTCATCGGCACTGATCAGAGCACCAGTGATGGGCGAGAGGTATTCACATGCACGGCTCTGGGTGTGAGGACGTGAGGACCGCCATGACACTTGATTGGGTCTCAGAGATGGTCGGAGTTACTCACGGACACATGATCTGCGTGTGAGGGACATAAAGACCTTCTTGACACTGCATTGGGTCTCAGAGATGGACGGAGTTACTCACGGGCACATGATCTGCGTGTGAGGGACATAAAGACCTTCTTGACACTGCATTGGGTCCCAGTGATGGACGGAGTTACTCACGGGCACTTTTCAGGGGGTGAGGGACATGAGGACTTCATTGGCACTGCATTGGGTCCCAGCGATGGCCTGAGGTACTCACTGGCACTTTTCAGGGGGTGAGGGACATGAGGACTTCATTGGCACTGCATTGGGTCCCAGCGATGGCATGAGGTACTCACTGGCACTTTTCAGGGGGTGGGGGACATGAGGACTTCATTGGCACTGCATTGGGTCCCAGCGATGGCCTGAGGTACTCACTGGCACTTTTCAGGGGGTGACGGACATGAGGACTTCATTGGCACTGCATTGGGTCCCAGCGATGGCCTGAGGAACTCACGGGCACTTTTCAGGGGGTGAGGGACATGAAGACTTAATTGGCACTGCATTGGGTCCCAGCGATGGCATGAGGTACTCACTGGCACTTTTCAGGGGGTGGGGGACATGAGGACTTCATTGGCACTGCATTGGGTCCCAGCGATGTCATGAGGAACTCACGGGCACTTTTCAGGGGGTGAGGGACATGAAGACTTAATTGGCACTGCATTGGGTCCCAGCGATGGCCTGAGGAACTCACGGGCACTTTTCAGGGGGTGAGGGACATGAAGACTTAATTGGCACTGCATTGGGTCCCAGCGATGGCATGAGGTACTCACTGGCACTTTTCAGGGGGTGGGGGACATGAGGACTTCATTGGCACTGCATTGGGTCCCAGCGATGTCATGAGGTACTCACGGGCACTTTTCAGGGGGTGAGGGACATGAGGACTTCATTGGCACTGCATTGGGTCCCAGCGATGGCCTGAGGTACTCACGGGCACTTTTCAGGGGGTGGGGGACATGAGGACTTCATTGGCACTGCATTGGGTCCCAGCGATGGCCTGAGGTACTCACGGGCACTCTTCTGGGTGTGAGAGACATGAGGATCTCCTTGACACTGGGTTGGGTCCAAGTGATGGGTGGGAGGTACTCACAGGCACTAGAAGAAGATCTAGTGGGCGGCAGGAGGGCCGCATCGCCATTGGTTTGGTATACAATGATGGACAGGCGTTACTCACGGCACTGAACAGGGCACCAGTGCTAGACAAGGTGTGCATATTGGCATTGGACAGGGCACGAGTTATAAACACAAGGTCTGAGTGATAGGAAGGCCTCATTGACACCGGATTAGGCCCCATCAAGAGCAAGAGACAGAACATTGGTTAGGCGGCCTGTTGAGCCCATAGGTAACACCAGTACAAAACATCCATGAGCATCACTATATGCACATTTAGGTAGGTACCAATTGATCAGCAAAAAGACCGACATTTCCTAATATACTTTAAAAATTCCTGCCACACTAGTCCCTCACACATCAAAAGAGCTCCCTTTTTTGGAACTGAAGGCACTCTGTGTAAAATATCGCCCATATAATACACAATCAGGCGTCGAAGCTTCCTAGAATGAGTTTCCAAATCCAAATGGAATTTTCCTGCATTAGACAACTACAGAGAAAATATACTTCACCACCATGGACGTAAACAACCCTTTTCTACAGCTGGGAGATTTTATCTTCTAGTAATGTGAGTTATTTCAAGGTCAATAAGTTCGACCTACAGTTATATTGCAGAAAGACAAAGTTCTACAAACATATCCTAAATACTTTAATTCAAGAACATTATTATTAATATTATTAATATTAATAATAAATGATCATGAAATTGACTAACTAACCCCATCAACTATTCCATTCATCTATTGTACTGACTCATACTTACCTAGTGAGGTAGCGGTTAGGTCAAAGTTGAGGATGTAATATAATTGTTATGTATTGTATTGTATTATATTGTAAATGCATTTATATAGCACTTACTACCCTTGACGAGGCGTCAAAGCGCTTTTTCAGCGAGTAGCACGCTACTCCAGAACCCATAAAGGTTTAGTGGTGAATTAGTATAGTGAAATATGAAAGTCATTTGAGTGGTGGATGTGTTAGTCAGTTATTTGGATTGAAAAGGGTAGTGGAGGGATAGAAGAGGGACCGATTCAGAAATATATATATTTTTTGGGGGGGAAATCATAGCAGTAGGTGATAAAATGCCTGCGATATAATGTGAGTGTACTACACTCCTATCTGTCTTATCAAATAAACAAGACCGATTTGAAAACTCTAAGAAGACCCACTCTTAATCCGATCCCCCGGCTGTCCTCTACCTCACCATCTCAGCCCAACTCTCCGCAGACTACTGACTCTCCTCCAACCCTGTTTACTACTAGATATATTACTGTTTTGGGTTATTTAAATGTGAAGGCAATTCAAGGAAACTGTCGAGCACACCAGCCACAGAGAGATGCCAGACTGCCTCTGCACACATTCCATATGGTCCCATTGGCCATGGTTGGAAGTGCTAAAATGTTGCTTTGCCCAGGGCAGCGAAAACCCTTCCCGCCGCCCTTCGACAATTTGTTCCAGGAGGCTGAACTAAGAGTAGAAAGGATGTGGTGAGGCTTAGACTTTGGAAAAAACATTTCCTTGCTCAACAAATCTTTGAAATGTAATTTCAGCTGGGGATAATTTTAGAGTTGCTGGTCAGTGGAATGTCTCTGGCAAACACTGCAGAACAGTTGAGTATGCAGGATGCAGATGTCGAGGCAGTGTGCAGAGACTGCATCCTTCAGTACCAGCACTCTGTGCGCACCAATAGGAAGCCAAGGAAGGAGATGACCTGTAGAACCCAAGGGAGAAAAAAAAGACTGTAGGAAGGTGGAGCCACAAAGATGAGCTAAACAACAAAGGAATGGAATGCTGCCCTCAGGAACTCCTAGTGGTTAAGAAGTACTGGTGTGTGTATTCCTATGTGTCACTTTTTATGTCTGGCTACAAACATCTTTAGCTGGTTGGAAGATGTCATGTTATTGATTTTTTTTTAAATAAAATGCAATAAGTAGACTACAAAGGGTACAGTGGGTATTGTAATAGCTTTTGTTTTTCATGTATTTTCATGGTTTGACCTTCCTTGGATGCGCTGTCCATCAAGCCCACCGCATTTTGAATGTATAGGATATATTGTTAATATTTGTGTTCCCATTATTTTTCTTATTGGGGCATTGAGTAGTTATTTTGTTACGTGCACAGGCAGCCTGAGACCAAGTGGATACACTATAATGGATTTGTTTTTCTGACACAATGGGATTTTAATGAATGCATTTTTTGCTTAAGAATTGCTTGCTCTTTGGATAGCATAACTTCTCATTATGGCATAATGCTATTCACATTATGCGTTATGAGTGACATAACGCTATTCACCAACCGCCACTGCACGTTCATTTCTTTCACTTTGCTCTCATAATAACATGTTGGCTAAAACACTATTTTGTTCAAGGAGAAAAATCTGTGCACAAATAGGCATTCTTAAATCACCAGTCCTTTGTCAACAGTTTTAACTATAAAATACTTCACCTCTTAAGTTCATCACATACAAATAAACTCTCTTTTTTTATAACACTGTATGTTATTAAGAATTTGAAAAGGTAGCCAGGACACGTGTTGTGAGACAAAGGCTATTCTAAGGACATGAGAATGCAGGAGGTATATTGAAGACATACGTTTACATAGGGAAAAGGTGGCAATATCGTCAGCCTCTGGTGGGATGCGTTAGCCAGGGTTTGAGGTGTGGTGGGGAGTTTTGGGGAGACCAGATTGAACACGTGGGTACATGGAAGGTCTTTTAGGAAGTGCTGTTTCAGGTCTCTTTTAAAAGAGGTGATTGATGTGCTGGGCTGGACTGGCTGTAGCAGGCACAGGGCATTTCCCCAGTGGGCCGCCAGGGTGGGGGACAGTTTTGGGCCCATTGGGTGCCATTTTGGTTACAGCGTCATTTGGGCAGCATAGCTGCAATACCGGCCCCAGTAACAAAAGCGGCCGAAACCGGCCCTGCCAAAGAACTCGGCGGCACCCCCAACTCTACCGGGGGGGAGGGGGCAGCCTAGCACTTTGCCAGGGCCGGTTGTGGTTCCCAGTCTGGCCCTGTTGATGTGGCCAGTCGGATGTGTGCCAGTATAACATTCCAGGTACTTGCTACTTTTTGACGACGCCCCATTATTACAAGGCTGGGGCAGCGTCAAAAACTAAAGCCAGGTAATACCTGGTCTTATAATGGCTATACGAGGAAAAAGTATTAATTTATCCTAATTTTTGTCTCTTTCTATGTGTGCTGCATTCTGTAGCACACATAGAAAGAGCAAATCACCATTATTGGTGCCCCTTCCTCCACATAAACATTCACCCCTGCAGCGCAGACACCCTTGCAACATGGCGTAAGGATGCCTGTGCTTGCGCTAGGTAGCTTTTTTAGCACCAGCGCTAGGGGAAACGCAGGGGTGCTCCGTGGTTTTGTAAATATGGCGCATCCCTACATTTTGAACATGTCTGAGCGTAGCGTTGCCAAGTTTGGCGTAACACCGCGCTCTGAATTTTTTTTTGTAAATATCCCCCTTAGTCTCTAGTTTCAGATGTGGCACGCAGAGGCAATACATGCGCTGTTATCTAAACACAGCAAACAATCAACATGTTCTGCCCTACTTTAAAAGTTTAGCTTAGAGTCAGTGCCGATTTCCTCTTCCGTATTACAGAAACATAAAAATGGCTTACAGGTACGTGACCTGTTCTTTTGGCACCAGTGAAATGTTTTTCTCACATGCTCACAGTAGTGAACCAGGAGCATCCAGAAATCTGTGAACGTACGAATTTTATTTTATTTTATAACAGTCTGCATCGTTTTTGAGTAAGAAGGTATTTTGATTGGCCATGTCATCTGCGTTATTGATGTAGGCACAGGGGTTTTGTGGCTTTCTTAAAATGTAACTTTTCCCATTCACAGATTTCCACGCCAAACGGATTCTTGCATCCTGTCTGCGTCATAACCTGTCTATGGCTTTCTGACCGTCTTCTAAAATGGCACAATCCGTACATCTTAATCAGAATCTCCCCGGTAAGTTTCAATTCTTATTACCGAAAACATAGACACATTTGTTATAATGCCAAAAACTTCAGCGGAACTACATTTAGAGGCATGTTCTGTTATATTATATACTGTATTTCTATAGCACTTTTAACAGTTATGGCGCTATGGCGCTGTTTTTGAGGCGTCATTTCGTGTGGACAGGGCTTTAAGTGGGATAAAAAAACCTGGGGGAGGTCTCTAAAAGGGGCGTGGCCAATGTAATTAAGGACATGGCTTAAAACACGTAAGCTAAAAGTCTGTGCTTAGCATAGTGTGCTGCTGCCCGACTTGTATTTTGCTGTTTGTCATTGCATCCAGATATGATACAACAAGTAACGTCATACCTACCACAAGTCAGGACTATTGGCTTTGTCAATGGTTGTTAGTTGCATAAGATAAATAAGCAGCAACTATGGCTTGTATATTATATCGAAAAAGCTTCCACTTAAAGTCCTGGTGTCACCACGACAATGTTGCTGCTCCTGAGTTTCAAAAAGAGAAGGGAAATCTAGAGAGAAAATGACTCTCTAAAGGATTTCCCTTCCCCTACAAGGCTCACCTGGCATGACATCATGCCGTAACTTCTCCATGACTGAGAAGTGAGCAGTGCACATCGATGTGCCTGCTGTCACTGCAGTCCGGAAAAAAACAGAGCCCGATAGAGACCAGTTTTCAGGCCCCCTTAAAAAAAATGCCACCGCTCAGCATCGGTGAGACCCGGCCCACTTAAAGCCCTGCCGGCTGCCCGGGGTCCACGCAGGAGACCCTATAAGAGGGCGGCCGCCTTAGTGCCACAAGAAGGCACAGGAAGCAGGCGCCCAGTCTTTGGGACTCTCTAGGAACCTGGCGCCCTCTTTTCCACGACCCTGACGAGCTGGTTGCGAGGTCCAAGCTGGACAAATCTGGTGTTGTGTTGAGTAGGCAGGATGCCAGCCTAGCCGGAGATGCCCTCACAATTTGGTTAAGGAGGTCAAAGACGGACCAAGCCAGGGAAGGGAGGGCTATTGTGCTGCATCAGCTTGAGATAGACAGATATTGCCCAGTGTGCCTGGTG